>NW_007248527.1:370043-467262 GCF_000164805.1 Carlito syrichta
ACGTATGTTTATCACAGCGTTGTTCACAATAGCAAGAACCTGGAAACAACCATGCTGCCCATCAAAAGAAGACTGGGTTAAAAAAATATGGTACATATACACGATGGAATACTACGCAGCCAGAAAAAAGAACAAAATCATGAATTTGGCAGCAACCTGGATGGAACTAGAGTCTATAATACTGAGTGACCTCTCACAGAAACAAAGATCCGAGTATCACATGTTCTCACTCATATAATGGACCTTGAACATCCAATGCAATACTATAAGAAAATGACTGACGGTACTGGGAAACTATGGGGGGGAGGGGGATGGGACTAACAGTCGCAAATACCTGTCTGGGGATGGGGAAACACCTCTTATCAACAGGGTGCCTGAATGAAATGTAATTGTACACCCAACCCTTAACTGTACCCCAGAAAATCATAATAAAAAATATTGATTAAAAAAAAAAAGAAAAGAAAAACTTTAAGCAAATTCACTGGAACAAGTTTAATTGAGTAAAGAATGATTTACGAATCAGACAAGCTCCAGAACCAAAAAAGGTGCAGAGCGATTCCAGGGCTACCTTGTGGTCGAATAACATTTATGGACAGAAAAAGGATGTGATATACAGAGAATAGACGTGACGCAGAGACATCTCAACCGGTCAAAGCTCAGCATTTGCCTTCATGGAACCTGGTCTGAGCAGTGGGCCTGTATTCAGGGATCCTGGATTTTCACACTGAGGTGCTTAGTCATGGTGAGAGCTGTGTAGGACTTCTAGGGCCCATGAAGAAGACCCCGGCCAGGCAGGGGGTTTGCTCACAGAAGGCTCATGCTCACCCCACACTACCCCATGACTCCCAGCACAGGGTTCCTCTTTGCTCAGCAGGTCTCTCTCTAAACGCAACAGAGCTGTCAGAAAACACACACCTTAGAAAGTCATGTACCGACATATGAGTTGGTATGTTTCTCTTTCTCCCAGCTGCAAATGAGTGCTTCCAAAGCAGAAGCCACGGGTGGTGTTCCTGAGTCTTCTTAGTGGAGTTGTGGGTTATGAGTCCTGGGCATCTTGTGAAAACGCCCACTCAGGCTTCCGACAGGGGAGATATGCCTATGGGAGAATCCCCCAAAGCACTTGCAGGTCTGAATGGCAGATAGAATCAGAGTAGGTTCAGGGTGATTCCAGAGCTGCCTTATGGTCAGATAAAATCCATGGACAGAAAAAGAAAACGATTCCTATTAGGACAGTCTTTTATTTAAAGTATTTTACCCATATAAAACCTACATTCCTATCAGTCTTTCAGGCATGGCTAACCAGTTCACTGAATTCGAGATAGAAACTGAGCTTTCAATAATTTGCCAATGGCTAGTCTAGAATTGTTCATGCAGGAAATAGTGTCTCTAAAACACAAATATGGCCATTGCTTTGCTAAGTCACGTGGCTCTTGGAGCTACGACTGCTACCTTGAGGAGGTAAATTTCCTATCTCTCTCTCTCTCTCTCTCTCACTACAATTTACTTTCTAAATAAACTATATTTTTCAATCTAAAAGAATAAAAATAAAACACAAATATGTTGACTGTGCCTAGAGCAGAGATCGCAGTCATTCCTGCTTAGGAGAACCATAAGAAAGTCCATCCATAGATGTCCAGATTTCATTGCTCTGATGCGAGCCACAGCATCAGTTTTTCAATGATGCAAATTTTCTTTTCCTTTCTATTCTTTTTTATTTTAAAGATGTGGGATACAATTCAGGATTAGGTATATAAGTGGTCATCTTACAGGCAAAGTTAGGGTCTCCCTTTGGGCCCTATTTCCCCTGGTTTGAGATTGGGTACCCTTATTGATGTTATGACCCCACCCCTGGAAGTGCCCCACTACTGCCAATGCCTTTCTTATAGTACTATGGTAAATATTCAGGGTCCACTTGTGAGTGAGAACATGTGGTACTCAGTTCTTTGTTTCTGTGATAGATCACTGAGTATGATAGACTCTAAATCCACCCAAGTTGCTGCAAAGTCCATAATTTTGGCCTTCTTTATGGCTATGTAATGTTCATGTATATGGACCAATTTTTTTTTTATCCAATTCACTTTCCACGGGCAGCACAGTTGGGTTCATGTTTTTGCTATTGTAAATAACGTTGCAATAAATATGCATGTGCAGGTATCTTTTTTGTAGAGTTATTTGAGTTCTCCCAGGTATAGTCCCAGAAAGGGGATTTCTGGGTCATGCAAAAGGCCAATGTTTGGATCTTTTAGGAATCGCCACACTGTTTTCCACAGAGATTGTACTAGTTTACACTCCCGCCAACAGAGTAGAAGTGTTCCCTTTCCCCCACATCTCTCCAGCATCTGTTGTGTTTGGTTTTTTTTTCCCCTCCCCACCCCACATCTGCTGTTTTTTGAGTTATTGATGATGGCCATTCTGACTGGAGTTAGGTGATATCTCTTTGTGGTTTTAATTTACATTTCTTTGATGATTAGTGAGGCTGAGCATTTTTTCAGGTATATGTTAAAAATGAAATACCTCAGCGTCTTCTTAACCAGAGAAGTGGACTTTTGCAACAAAAACTAAAAAATACTGCTCAAATAAATCAAAGAAGACACAAATGGGAAAATATTCTATGCTATGGATTGGAAGAATTAACAATGTTAAGATATCCATCCTACCAAAGGCAATCTACAGATTCAATGCCATTCTCATTAAATTACCAACATCATTCTTCTCAGACCTGAAAATGACAATACAGAAATCCATATGTAAACAAAAGATACCATGAATGGCCAAAACAATATTTAGCAATAGAAGCAAAGCAGGAGGTGTCACACTTCCAGACTTTAATCTCTACTATAAAGATACAATAACAAAACAGCCCAGAATTGGTACAAGAACAGGCATATGGACCAATGGAACAGGATAGAGATTCCGGAAGCAAAACCTCAATTTCTCAACTAACTCCTCTTCGACAAAGCCTCCACCAAAAACCACTGGGAAGAGGAGAACCTATTCAGTAAATGGTGCTGGGAAAACTGGCTGACGACATGCAAAAGATTGAAATAGGACCCCTACCTATCACCATACACAAAGTCAACTCCAAATGGATCAAATAACTAAATGTAAAACCTCAAACTATAAGAATCTTCAAAAACACAGGAGACATCCTTACAAAAATTGGAATAGGCAACCAACGCCTGATCAAATCCTCCCAAGTCCATGCCATAATAGTTAAGATAGTCAAATGGGACCTCATCAAACTGAAAAGCTTTTGCAAAGCAGAAGAAACCATCAAGAGAGTGGGAAGACAGCCCACCAAATGAGAAAAAATACTTGCCAACCGTATATCTGGCAAAAGCCTAACATCCGGGATCTACAAGGAATTCAAATGTCTGAAAGGAAAAAAAAACAAACAGACCCATTAAAAAGTAAGCAAAATATATGAGCAGACACTTCTCAGAGAAGACATACAAATACTGCAAGTTTTCTAATATGCATCCAGGGTTAAGGACCACTGACCCAGGATAGGGGACAACACGAGAAGCATTAATTCAGCAAAGCTTCACTGAGGACTTACTGTTTGTCAGGCACAATGCTTGAAGGCAAGTGGGCTTTCCTCTGGTGGAATTCTAACATCTGTGCTCTTGTGCTCTGTGACTAATATGAATATCAGGGAAAAGATGATGCCAATGTGGACATCATCTGTGCACACACTTCCTTGGGAGAGAGTTGAACTCTAGACAGCCCATTTTATTCAAGCAAGATTTCAGTGCTCAACACAACTTACAGTGGTAGAGAGTGAATCTGGAAGAACAAGGGAGGACCAGCAGAAGGACTGTACATGAAAGAAGTCTCCAGCAATTCCAGGATATTGACAGAGGTGCATGCTGATAGCCAAAGAGCATGTAAGGATTTTAATGCTGCATTTCCGGTTATGGCTAGCGAAGCATAATTAGGTACTAAATTACAATGCTAATGTCCATTTGAACAAATAAGTACTGTCCCTGTGGTAGTAGCATCAGAGCCCTGGGAGAGGGCAGTCGAGGGGCTGCTTAAATGGACAGAGAGTTTGGAGGAGTTTTGTCCTAGCTTTGGCAAGGCTGTCTCTCAACATCTCTCGAAGTCAACACATGGACCGTGAATGAAGTGATTCCTAATATTGTTATGGCTACACTCACAGGATTCAGAATTAAGCAAGCAAACATACAAGTAATTACAATTTGCACTCTGTAAGCCCTTGCTAGAAAGGAATGTGGAGAAGAGCCCCAGGAGAGGACCACGGTGAGGCGGCATTCAAGACAGGAGATGTACAGATGGGGGAGGAAGCCCTGACCTCTGCCGCACAATTTTTTCTAGCACAAATGGAAGGCAGGGGTCTTGCTGAGGTCTCCTAATATTGTGGACTTATCTATTTATACCTCCATTTCGCCCAAAAGGAGTCTGAGGTGAGGCTTACCTGTCATGTGCAAGGAAATTAAAGTCATTTCCTAAAAGGGGCAAAAGCAAATTGAAGTAATGAGGAAGAAGGGAGGGACAGAGAGGGTAAAAGAGAGAGAAAGGGAGATACACACACACACACACACACACACACACACACACACACACACACACAGAGCCACGTATTTGAGTTCCTTTCTGAAGTCCAAATCTTAAATAGAGCACAATTTTCCTTTTGCCCATTTCCCTAGGAATTGGTTGTCTTCTCACACAATTTCTTTGGGCTTTATACAAAAGGTAGGATTCCATATTGAGCAATACTAATTAGCTAAGGCCATCTCGAGTATGTAACAAAAGCAAATCTCTCACCAGCTGTGGAAAAAAAGAAAACATCCCTCAGCTCCCCCAAACCCCAAAACACATAAGCTCAGCATTTTAACTGGCTGGGGTAAGAGCCATTATTTTCATTAATGGAGCTCATTTTTATTTTATTGGGCTTTTTTACTATCAGATTAAAAGCATGTTTTTATTGTAGTTTTTTCTAATGCAATCTTGGATGATGTGTTCAGAATGAATGGAATAGTTATTGTTTTAATTATTTTTTCATTTTGTGTTTTTATTTTGTTTGTTCCTTTTATTTACTACTCTTAAGTTTGCCATAATAACGCAGACTCAGGGTGCTCAGAGGCCTTCAGTCAGCATCCCCGCTGTGGTTTGCATCTACTAACGGCCATGGAACATGAGCACACGGATGCCCTCGGAAGTCAGTGGCGGCCCAGCTTTCCTGGTGAGGGCATGCAAGGGAGGGCCAAGGGCATGGACCCCAAGGGCCGAGGGGAGCAGCATGGCTTCTAGAAGCTTCCGATGTTTTTCCAGGCCACTTCTGTTCCTGTTTCTGCTCTGAGCTGTCCAGGCTCACGAAGTAAAGGATTGGAAGGGTTCTCAAGGGAGAGAGGCCAACCTGGGGCATGCTCCCTGATTCCAGCCACACCCCACTGATGCCGTACAGGAGGAAGGCACAGGTTTTAACATGCAGAGACCCATAGCTGGGCACCGGCACTTGCTCTCAGCCATGAAGGGGAAAGGAGATCACAGAGGCTTCCCAGCAAGTCCAGATGTCTTGGCAGCCCCAGGGGTTTAAGAGAACAGAACACGGGCCGGGCCACATTTAGAGACCACGTTCAGCATTAGAAATCAAGTACGGGTTTGCGAGTTGTTTGTCCAGGGACAAGCTGAACAATACCAGACACTGCAAGCCACTCAGAAGCCCCACCCTTAGGCCTGCATTTGTGACAACACGGATGAACGTTGGGCTACATAGAATAAGCCAGACATGGGAGGAAAGTACTGCATGATCTCACTTGTATGTGGGATCTTAAAAAGTCTAATATACAGAAGAAGAGAAGGGAATGGTTACAAAGGGCAGGTAGATGGGAAAGTATGAGTCAAAGGGTGCAAAGCTCAGTTGCATAGGAGGAAGCATACACATGCCTAGATATCAGTTAATAATATCCTGTCAGAGACTGGAAATTTGCTGACAGAGTAAATTGTAGGTGCTCTTACTACATACACACACGCGCACATGCACACTCGCACATACACACACACAGGTAGTTATGTGAGAATACAGATTTGTCAATTTGCTTGATTGGCAACATCATTTCACTAGGTCTGTGTATGTCATGTTGGATACCTCAACTATATACAATAAAATGCGTTGGACACATAAATGCCCACAATTGCCAGATCAAGGGTTCATGTTGGGTTGCTTGTGTGCCAATACTCACACTCTCTCCAGGCCCCCTCTCCACTATGACCCAAGAAAGCATCCCATCTCCTCAAGAGAGGCCAAGCCTGTGCTTAGGTTTGCCACAGACCCTCACCCTTCCTTGTCATCTCCAACTCCAGTTATGTGCTTGGCCCCATTTGCAGAGGAGGTCCCCAAGGATATGCTCTGGCTTGCCACCCTATTGGAGCCATTAATTTAAATCTGGTGAAGAACTGAAGATCATGTTGCTACCCGGCCCTCAGAGCTTGCTATCAAATCTGAACTCACAGGCCCGCTGTCACCTGACACTTCCTGTCCTCTGTCCTCCTCTGCTAGGCCTGCCCTCCCCCCAGCCTCTCCAGCCACTGCTTGGGAGCCGGGGTTGTCCTCTGCCTGGAAGCCTCTGCTGCAACTCTTTGTGACTCTGTTCAAGTAGGGAACTCTCAGAGAGGCCACCCAACATCATCTACCTCTCCCCACGGCTCCCGTGTATTGACCTGCCTTCATTCCGCCATGGCCCTGTCACCACTGACTTGCATTCGTTATGCCCATGCTGACTGTCTCTCCAACTGAGAATGGCCCATGAGGGTGGGGGTTTTGTCTGCCTTAGTCACCACTGAACCCCTAGCACAACAGCCCTCCGTTCTTAGCAGGCAGTCAAGAAACACCTGTTGGGAGATGCCTAGGGATTTTCTTACTGCTGTATCCCAGTCCTGGGAATTTAGTGAGTGGACATAAATACTTGTCGTCCAGGGACAAGTTGAAAAAAAACACTGGATATGTCAATACCCAGATCTGCCTGACCAAAAACCTGTCTGTTGCCACATGCATTCCTGTAGAGGAAGCAGGAGGGAAGGTAAATCCAGGACTCAGGTATCTCCTTCCAGCCCTCTTCAAACCCACAGAATACTGCTGGGACCACTTAATTTGTTTCTAAACGAAGGTAAGGCGCATGGTGCTTTAAAACTCCACAAGGTTCACTTCTTTATGAACGTTGAATCACTAATGGAATTTATTGCATCGTTGGATTCATGCATGTCTCATGTCACAAGACACTTTTTCTAAACCTACATTTTACTCAAGGATTGCAACTCAATATGGAGCACAGTTTAATCAAATCTAAGCACTAATTTTTGGAAATAAATTCTACTTATCAAAAAATGTTGTTTCCCTAAGGGAAGCAAATGCTACATCTAAAGAACGATTTTTTTCATAACGATAATTTGGAAGAAGCTCTCCTACCTTTGGAGAGAATACCCAGAGTTAGGCTACATAAACAAAAGACACCCATTTATCATGATCCGCACTTACAACACTCAAGCACCAGGGTTTTCTTGTCTCCAGGCATCGTGAGCATCAGAGATGAATTCACCAGCAATAGGGACTAGTGTATTGTCCTAGTACAATGCACTTGTGAATTCCACACCGAATAACATTATATTTTGCCCCAGAATTTTGGAACAATGTGTAGTGCTAAAAAAATTCTTGATTTAAGCTCAGCAAACTTTGGTTGGTCATTCCTGCCAAAAACTCCTTATCTTTTAAAAAGGGCTGCAGGAGACAACCAAGTTGTGGACCACACATGTATAAAACATTCAGCACTCCCACATAATTGCACATCATTCGACTGGCAGGATGTGGAATGTGAGCTGGGACCCCGCAATTGAACCTCCAGGTTGAGCTGCATGCAGGTTTCTGCACGGGCTCGCTAGAAATAATGAATGGTTACTAATTATTATTACACATTAAATGTATGTCATGCAAATTATATAATTAAGCAGTATACAGATATAAGCATAAAGATGATACTGCCAACAGTTCTTGAATGCTTTCTCTCTACAGAACAACATTCTCAGCCCTTTATATGTCTTATCTCATCTACTCCTCCCACCAACAGTAGAAGGCAGGACTACCATCACTTTCATTCTGAGGTGAGGAATGTGGGACCCAGAGAGGCCAGGATGCTTGCCCAAGGGGACCACTCTTGCGGGGGGGGGGGAAATGCCATATTGGCTCCAGTGTACACACCCAGAACACGAGAGTATGTGTGTTTACACCATGTGATGGTTAACTTCGGGTGTCAGCTTGACTAAGTTAAGGGATACCCACATAGCTGGAGCAGCATTATTTCTGGGTATGTCTGTGAAGGTGTTTCTGAAAGAGACTGATATTTGAATCAATAAGGGAGCTCCACCTTCACCCAAATAGGGCAGGCACCATCCAATCTGATGAGGGCCTATATAGAACAAGAGGGCAGAAAAAAGGCAAATTTGCTGTCTCTTCTGGGTCTGGAACACCCATATTCTCCTGATCCTGGAAAGCAGAAGCAGAATTCCAGGTTTTCCGGTCTTACACCAGGCCCTCCCTAATACCCCACCCCCACCCCAGTTCCCAGGCTTTCAGGCCATGGACCTAGGACTGAGCAGCACCGCTGGCTTCCCAGGTTCTCCAGCTCACAGACGGCAGGTAGTAGGACTTCCCAGCCTCCATAAACACGTGCGTCAATTCATGTAATAAATCCCCTCTCATATATCTATACCTCATCTCGGTTCTGTGTCTATAAAGAACCCTGATTAATACACACCCAGAACATCAGAACATGTATGTGTACACCCAGAACAAAGGAACAAAGTTGTTCAGTGCACTCATCACATTTTGAAGATGTGTGTTGTTGGAGAGAATTCACCTGTTCTTGGTTACACTTTTCTTTAGCCCAGTCATAAAAAGAAGGGGAAGCATGAGTGAAGGGGAAGCACTAGTCCATTTGGAATAGCTGAGCAAGGGAGATCACTCTGCACAACTAGGCATGGCTTCCAGCAGGAGGCTTGCTGTGGAGAAATAAAGCCAGGAGGGGGTGCATGACTATGCAAGATCCCACCCGGCTGTGGACATCTCAGAGGGGGTGGGAGCACTATCAGAGTGGGCTTCGCCCAGGCAGCACCTACCTGTGGATGATGCGGTTGGCTGGGAGGCTAGTGCTCTGTCCTCAATATCATGTCTTCATGACGTCTTCATAACGTCTACATGCTGGCTGGATCTGTACATTCCTCCCCATCAGGAGAAAAGCAAGAGATAGAGACACTGCAAACCGGGCATCCTCTGCTTTGAGTTGGTACTGTAGGCCCTGCCAGGTGGCAGAGCACACACCCAGGAACATGAGAGGGCATCATGAAAGGAGGACTCCTCTCTCCAATACTGCCGCTCCACGGCCAAAGAGCCTTCAGCACAAACCACCACCTCACGCACACCATAAGTCCAGGATTTAATGGCTGGGCTTATCTTGTGCGACATTCCCAAGGCTCCATTTTTCATTAAGCAATTTTTAAAGAGTTTTATGACCCCGTGAACAATAATTTTTTTTAGTGAAAGCAGACTGAATTGTAAGTGGTGGTAATTACACCAAACTAATTGTAGACAAAATTAGTAAGAGGTCATATCCGTTTGGTCGCAAAAGAAAATATATGCATGGATCACACCTTAAATGATCTCTGGGAAATTAATTCATCATGGGAATAAAAGGAATCTTCCTAAATCAACAGTGGCTCTCTCCTCAAACATCGGCAGGGAATAAGGGTTCTTCTTTGTTTTTGTTTTTTGTTAGATAGCCGGGTACCACTCTGTACTAGGACTCCAATAGGACCAAGGGTCCAGGTTTTGTTATTTGTTATTTGTTGTTGTTTGTATGTTTTCCGGTGTAGGGAGGTCCCTGAGGACTTTTCCCCATGACATAGATCCTAACTGAGTCCTTCTTCACTAACTTAGCTCACAAGATTCTCCATGGCCTGGTCCTGTCTGCTTTATTTCCTACCACACTCTGGCCCTCTGAGACTTACCTCAGCGCCTTTGACTTAAACATAATATTTTTTTCTGGAACTCTCTTTCTGATACTTCTCTGCCCACCTAAATTATTATTCTCTCATCCTTCAAAACAACCTGGGGTGAGGGGGAAGGGAGGAGGGTGTTTTTCCCCCACCCCCATGGACTGGGTATTCCTGCCTATGGGTGTTCTAGGTTATGAAGGACACAACTTCCATCCCCATGAACATTTTTTCCATTATAATTATAATTATACTGCAGGGAGGCATGAAGCTGGACAATGGATTTACAGACACACATCTGCTGGGGTTGAGGGGCTCGAGGCCTGATGACTGTGGGCAGTCTCATACATGGCAGGGTGGTTAGTCAATAAATGCTTCTTAAGTGAATAAATGGGTCCTACCACCTCCAAGTCACTCTTCAGTGACCACATTTGTCTGACCCTGGCCAGAGCGCTCTGTTCAAAGATAAGCAACACCCTCAGGAAGGCACCACCTAGCATATCCTCCCTTCTAGGAAATTTTACTGTAAGAATTGAAAGCATGATTTGGATCACCATTCCGAACCAAATGTCAGAACAATAACCAACTTAGACATCAGTGAAAAAGAAAAGGAGGAGGAGGAGGGGCTGGATAGACACACAAGGAAACTGATCCTTACACCTGTCTACCCGAACTATCCAGGTAGCAAAAGGCAGGGATGCCTGGAGACCCCCCAGTCCCAAGGGAAAAGGGCTCCAGTGAATCCTCATGGACTCTGGATAAGAAAGGTTCCCGGGAAGAAAGCCCAGTCAGAAGTTCCAGTTTAGGGAGAAGCAACATGGCTGCAAAGGCTCAGACCCATTCTGAAATCTTTCAGCCAAGTAACTACAAGAAGGGCCCTCAGAGATACAAAATCTAAGAAAAATAGTCCTGGCATCTAATTACAACAGTGCAGTTTGCTGCTTTTATCTGTAATTGGACTGTATAGTCTTTCATTCTAATTTACTTTACATCTAAACTGTGATAATCAAGACAAGCAGAACAGAATGGTCTCTAACTGGCTATCCTACTGACACCCGTTAATGCCTAATTATAACAACTAAATTAAAGATGCGACTGGAAAGAGGTGGAATATCAGTTTGAAGCATTTAATTCTGTGAAAAGAAGTAGAGATTTTAAATCCTAAGTAAGAAAATCAATATTATGCCTCATTATATTGGTATTGCTAAACAGATTAATGAAATTAAGTATTTTGTTGTGTTGCTTTTCTTTTTTCCAATGTTCCCCTGATGCCATGATGGCTTGTAGTGAAGGAGTACTGCAGGGGAAGAAGCTTAAATTGAGAGCCAATTTATACACCAAAATTGGGAGATAGCTAATCTCATTTATAGAGCAAAGGCTTTCTTTTGATATGGTTGGATTTTTAGATAGGCATCATGGGTCTCGATTTTGCAGTCTTGTGGAACAAAAATAAATTCAGCCAAAAGCTAAGGGAAGGCACCGTCCTTCCTCGTCTCATGGACAAATGTGTCTATAGGGATCGCCTTGACAATGTCGGTGTCCATAAACCCTGGTTTGGGATGGGCATCCTTGAAGCTTTGCATGCCAGCAGGCTTCCTGTCTATGCCAGGCCACCAGTGAAAACACAGAATGTAAAGGACAGAGGAAAGCTGGCCAGATGAACAGAGGATATACAAAGTCCCCAAAAGTCACTCGCTTGGCTGGAAGGTAAGAGAAGCGTTAGGAAGAAGCTGCTTTTCAGGTCTGACAACTAAGCTTGACAGTAGAAGGGCCAAGGTTGTGACAGGAAGATGTACTGTTCCTGGGACCAGCAAGGCAGTGCACAAGGTGACAGCAGCATGCTCACCCAAACTGCCCAGTGACATTCTTATGTATGTACAAAATGCAGCATTTTTACAATTGCCCATCCTGATGTCTAAGTCTTGTGATAAGACTCTACCTACAAAGTGGCAAATTCTGTCAGTCACCCTGTGGGACTTCCCCCAAAGTTCCCACACCAGAGAGATGCACTGGTGTGGATCTTTGAGGAATCCAAAGATCTTGCATAATAAACTGACCCCCTGGAGGAATCTCCAGACACCATCTAGATGATATTTACTGACCATGAATTACTGTTAATGAACAACTTGAGGGTTAAAGTGTGACAAGCCTTTCGGTGGCTAAGGACACAAAAATGAGACACACTGAGGTCCTGCCTCTTGGAGTTTGACATTTAAAAACCACGGGTGGCTCAGCCTGTAATCCTGCGCTTTGGGAGGCCGAGGTGAGTGGATTGCCTGAGCCCACGGGTTCCAGGCCCGGCAACTTGGCGAGACTTCATCTCTACAATGAATCAAAAATCAGCCGGGCGTGGTAGCGCACGCCTGTAATTCCGGCTACTTGGAAGGCGGAGGCGGAAGGATCGCCGGAG
This sequence comes from Carlito syrichta, assembly GCF_000164805.1. Classification (NCBI taxonomy): domain Eukaryota; kingdom Metazoa; phylum Chordata; class Mammalia; order Primates; family Tarsiidae; genus Carlito; species Carlito syrichta. The sequence goes on from NW_007248527.1 coordinate 382,459, forward strand.
CCCAGCAGGTCGAGGCTGCCAGGGCCGGGGGCGGCCGCTGCCCTCCAGTCTGGGCGACCGAGTGAGACTCCAACTCAGAAAAAAATAAAAATAAAAACCACGGGGCCAGACAGGGCTGGGAGACCCAGAAGGCAGAGACGAGCACAGAGTCCGTCAGAGGCCCAGACCATAGGAGAAAATACAGCTTTAGTGAATTCATCCAGAACTTTCCAATCATAAACTTAGAGCAGAGGCATTTTAATTTCAACTTACGTTTTAATTTCAACTTACATCTTTGTCATTTTGGCAGAGAATTTTGTTTTGAATTTTGCCTGTATCATCATCTTTTAGGATTCCTGGGGCCTTTACCCATCTCTTCAGCACACGAAGAGAAAAGGCAGAGGTGGGGGTGTCCTGGAGACAGTGCACACGGGCTGAGTGATCCTCACAGGGCAGGAAGAGGTCACCAGCTTCCTCGGAAAGGGACAGTGTAGCCCCTGGTCCCGTAAAGCCAGACAGGACTCTAACTACCCGGTGCTACTGAGACTCAGAAGGCAAACACTATTCCCTCCCACCAGGCCTGTCTCCCAGCTGTACAAACAAAGCCAAATAAAAACTGCTGGCGGCCGCTGGTCCCACTGCAACAGATGCGGTGCCTCTGTACCATCTTGTCTGTTCTTAAGGTTTTTTTGTTTTGTTTTTATTGCAAACAGACAGATGTAGCTTGTCCCTTCCATCTTGTTTACGATGCGGCAGGAACACCTGTGGAAGAACAGGTCCCTGCAGAAATCTTTGACTTCTGTTCAGATGACTTGAGACTAAGCCAGCCAGCTTGGCAACCCCGTTGACTAATGATTCCAGGTTCCTTTGCCCAGAGAAACCCGAAGAACCACCCACAGGATAATCCCAGGCACACAGGCATCACCACACCTATGTGCATGTGATCTTCACCATGTGTACACCTTCATTCACATGTGTTGAGGACCTACTGCGTGTGTATTGCTTGGGCAAGGGGTGGGTTGAATCTTGGTTCAGGCCCTGCCTCCTCATTGCTTCCATTACTGACCTGTGTCCACAGCCACAGAACCCATTGTACCAAGAATACAACTGACCAGCAAGTGAGGGCTGTAAGGTGTCCGCGAACCACCGTTTCGATTCTCCTTGTTTTAAACGAAGTGACTTATGACCTGGTATAGAACAAGCAGCAGAGAGAAGAGGAAATGCTTGCCTGGAGTGCCCATGCTAGGGGGATATTCCTTGCTCTCTACCTGATTCTGTATACCTGCTTAGAATTCTGCAGTTCTGGCCATACCATTCTAGACCAATTTACATTTTTTTTTTTTGAGTTGGAGTCTCACTCTGTCGCCCAGACTGGAGTGCAGCGGCCGCTCCCGGCCACCGCAACCTCGACCTGCTGGACTCCGGAGATCCTTCCGCCTCAGCCTTCCATGTAGCCGGAATTACAGGCATGCGCTACCACGCCCAGCTGATTTTTTAATTGATTGTAGAGATGAGGTCTTGCTGCCCAGGCGGGTCTCGAACCCACGGGCTCAGGCAATCCACTCACCTCAGTCTCCCAAAGGCAGGCTGAGCCACCAAGCCCAGCTCTAGCATTTACATGATTGCATTAGCGCAGATGATGAAAGAGCAATGACACAATTTGTAACTCTGTTTCAACTGCCTTTTTCTTAACCTCATGCCACAGCTTTTGCTATGTAACAAACCGTCCCCAAAACTCAGCAGCGTAGTTAGCTCCCAGTTGTGTGGGTGGGCTTCATGGCTGTTGGCCGGGGTGATGAGAGTGACAGTGCCACATCCTTCTCACTACACAACATCCAAACCCTGGCTTCTTCACAGGATGACCACAACCAGAGAGTGAGGCAGAATGTGTGCATACTCTTCAAGTCTGCCTGCAGCATGTTTTCAGCTGTTCCATCGGCCAAAGCAAGTCCCAAGGCCAAGCTCAGAATCAGCGTGGGAGCTTGACAATGCTAAGAGCTTGGATGCCAGCAAGGGAAAAATATGTGTCCAGTTCTGCAAACCACCACAGATTTATTATTATTATTCTTTTTCTAGCTTCTTCCACTGAATGATTCAATCATTTATTTTCAATGTTTAGTGTTTATAAATTTTACACAAGTTCGGCTTTGATTTCCTCATTAATATGTAAGTATTTAGAAGAGTATTTATAAATTGCAGTTTGGTTGAATATTTTGTCTAAAATGTTCTCTTTTGTCTATTTGTTCTATATTACTGCCAGATAATTTGAAATTAGTTCTATTCTCTGGGTTTTCTAAAGCTGTGGCGGGTGGGGAGAGGCATGCCTGTGTCTGTGTATTTCTTACTATCCCATGGATATTCGAAAAGTATGCACTTTTGTTGTTTGATACAAATATGCAAATATGAATATATTTGTATTTCTATTTATATATGAAACGAACCTTGTCTGTAATTTATTAGTATTATCTATCTGTAATGTATTAGCATTATCTAACTGATCTGCTAATTTCTGAAAGGATAATGCCATGTTATTGCCATTGGTTGTTACTTCTATAGCTAAGTTAAGATATAGTTTTTGTGACAGGTTATATAAGGGATTAAGAATATGTGGATTATATAAGACTCGTGTAATGTTAATGTATTTCTGGTTAAGTAACTTTTTTTTTGAGATACTGTTTTGCCTGGGCTAGATACAAGCTCCTGGGCTCAGGAGATCCTCCAACCTTTGACTCCCAAGTATCTGGGACTACAAGTGTGCACCGGCATTCCTGGCTGAATTTTTTTATCAATATAAAACAACCTTCTTTGTCCTATTTAATGTTGGTTTTATAGAATTTACTGTCATATTGGCATTGGCCAAGATTTGTGAAAGCTGTAATGGTGAGGGTGTTCATTAACCAGCTCATTTGTATGGTGAATAAAATTATAAATTGTTGTGCTTTTCTTGGAGTAAAACTTGTCAGTATATTTAAAAATTATGAAAATGCTCATCCCATTTAAAAATTGAAATAATTATTCGATGTTGATAGATTTACATTCAGTTGAAAGGAATAATCCAGAAAGATCACATGTATCATTTTCCTAATTTCTCCCAATAGCTGCATCTTATACAGCTATATCTTATACATCCTATATCATGACCAGGATAGTGACATTGATGCAATCCACTTATCTCATTTAAATGTTCCCAGGTTTACTTGTACTCATTTGTGCATATGTGTGTGTATGTTGTTCTACAACTTAATCACATGCATATCTACCACCACAGTCAAGATACAGAACACCATTTGTCAAAAACACAATTGTTTCTCCATTGAAATGCTTTTAACGCTTTGTAAAAACTATGAAACACTTTATGAATTTGCATGTGACCCTTGTGGAGAGACCATGTTAATCGTCTCTGTATTATTCTAAATTTTTGGTATGTGTATTACCAAACTAAGCCCAGCACATAACTTTTGACTTATCAACGTCATTTATGAGAAATAATTTCTGAAGATGAAGTGATATGCCTCGGGCTATTCAGTACAGCATTATTTCTAACGGAGAACAAAAGATGGGGGAGAAATATTCAAAAATAGTAGGTAGGAAAAGTATAATTGTTTTCTGTTGCTGTGTAACAAATTACCCCAAAACATAATGACTTATCGCAACAACATTGATTCTATCACGATGTCTATAATATCTGGGCGTGGCTTAACCAGGTCCTCTAAATTAGTGTCTCTCACAAGACTGCTCTCAGATAGCAGCTGAGGCTGGGCTTTCCCTAAAGGTTCACCTAAGATGGATTTTCATCCAAATTCATGCACCTGGTTGTTGGCAGGATTCTATTCCTTGAAGGCTGTGGTCCGGAGGCCTCAGTTCCTCTCCTGCTGTTGTATAAACCTTCTCTCAGTTGTCATGTGGGTCTTCCCACATTGCAGTTTGCCTCATCAGAGTGAGCAAGGAGAGAGATGGTAAGAGAATTCTAGCTGTCTTATAACCTAATCCCAAAAGTGACTTCTCATTTTTTGTGTGTGTTCTAACAATTCTCAGTGCAAAAGTGGAAAAAAAGGAACAATGAGCAAATAAATATGATGGTAGACTTAAATTCGGCAATACCAATAACAAAAATATTAAATGTTATTAATGTTACACTAGAAATAGAAGCTGAACAATATACTAAGACTGTCTACAAGAAATACTCTTTAAACACAAAGGGGCAGATAAGTTAAAAGTAAAAGGATGCAAAAAGGTATGTAAACATGGTGAATGAGGAAGATAATACAGTTTATTATCATCAGACAAAGCAGACTTCAAGGCACAGAATACTTGAAAAGATAAATGGGGACCGTCTATACTGATAAAGCATCAATTCATCAAGAGGTCATAACAATCCTAGGTGAATGAGCATATAACAGCAGTTCTTCAATATACATTGAGCACAAATTAACAAAACTAGAGGAGAAATAATTTACAATTATAACTGAAGACTTTATTCTCTCTCCAGTAGTTGATAAAACAAGTAGACAAAAAAACTCTAAGGAAAAAGAATATCCGAATATTATCAGACAATTTAACCTAACTGAGTTGTATAAAATACTACATCCAACAGCAAAATTCATATTTGTTTCAAGTGCACATAGAACATTCACCAAGACAGGCCATCTGTTAAAAAATTAAAGAAGACTCAATAAAGGTTATGCACTAAAATTATACAGAGTATTTTATCTAAGATGAAATTAAATTGAAATTAAAAGATATAAATATGTTTCTAAACACCACAGTGTTTGGAAATAAAACAAAATATTCCAAATATGCATGGATCATAAAAGAAATCACAATATAAATTATAAAATATTTTAAATGAAATAGTAATAAAATATATTTTTTAAAACTTATGGGATAGCGCTAAGGCAGTACTTGAGGTAATTATATAGCTATAATTGCTTATACTAGAAAAGTGAAAGACTTTGCAATAAAAAATCCAATTTTCCAATATCAAAGGCTAGGAAAAAAGAACAAATTAAATAAAAATAAACAGAATTAAAGCAATCATAAGTATTTCAAAGACCATCAATAAAATAAAATTATTAATAAACATTTTAAATAATATATAATTCAAATATTTATAAGTATTTGAAAGAACTTCAATATTATTACAATATTTCAAAGACCATCAATAAATATTTCAAAGACTATCAGTAAAATAAAATTATTTGAAATGACAATAAAACTGATGTGCTTCTGACAAGACATCAAGGAAAAGCAAAAATGCAAATTATCAATATTAGAAATCAAATAAGAGACATTACTACAGATTATACAAACAATAAAAGACTAATACAGGATATCATGCCAAGAAATTTGACAATTTGGATAAAATGGAAAAGTTATTTGAAATGCACAATTATTCAAGCACATCTAAGAAAAAGAGAAAATATAACTAGTTTTGTAGCTATCAAAAAAATTAAATTCACAATTAAAACTTTCCCCACTATTAAAACTTTCCCAGATAGCTTCACTGATAACTTCTGTCAAATATTTGCAAAATAAATAATATCAAGTATTCACAAACTCTTTCAGAAAATAAAGGAGGAAACATTTTTCATGTCATTTTATAAAGTCAACAAAATCCTCATATCTAAAAGAGAAATGAACATTACAAGCAAAGAACAACACAGACCAATATTCCTCATTAACATAGATAATAAAATATTTTATCAGGTAGTAGACAATTTAATCCATTAATATAAAAAAAATAATACAACTTAAACAAGTGAAATTATCCCCAAAATGCAGAGCTGGTTCAACACAAGAAAACAATTGTAAATTTCGAATTCTGATTATGGGCTTCTATGGAAAACTTACAGCTAACAACATTAACTTCATGTTGAATAAGTGATAGATTTTCAACTAATTGGGAAAAAGGCAAGGATGTCTGCTCTCAGTGTCCTTAACTTCTTTCAATCATTGTTATATGTAGAGAAAATGCTGTGGAAATTACAAAAAGAAAAATACTACTTGAACTAATATATGAATTTAGAAATGTTAAAGTATACAAGATAAATGTACAAAAATCAGTTGTATTTCTACATATTAGCAATAAAAATTATATAATTTAAAAACAGTACTCAAAAGACATAGAATACTTGGAGATAAATTTAGCAAAAAATATACAAGAAATTTACACTAAAAACAACATATAATCTCTAAGAGAAATTTTTGCATATCTAAATAAAGATTTATACCTACTTCAAGGATTGAAATTCTCAATACTTCCAAGATGTCACTTTTTTCCCAAATCGATCTATTGATTCAATTCCATGCCAAGCAAAATCCAACAAGACTTTTTAAAAAAGAAATTGAAAATCTGTTTCTAAAAACTATGTAAAAATACATCTAGTAGAGGCTGGGCATGGTGGTTCACGCCTATAATTCCAGCACTTTGGGAGACTGAGGTAGGAGGATTGCTTGAGCTCAGGAATTTCGGACTAGCCTGGGCAACGTAGTGAAACCTCATCTCTACCAAAAATCAAAAAAATGAGCTGGGCGTGGCAGTATATGCCTGTAGTCCCAGCTACTCAGGAGACTGAGGTGGAAGAATCATCTGAACTCAGGAGGCTGAGGTTACAGTGAGCAGTGATCATGCCACTGTACTCCAGCCTGGGTGGCAGAGTGAGATCCTTCATACACAAAAAGAATCTATTAGAGCCAAAACAATTTTGAAAAAAGGAACAAAATCTTTCAAGACTTTTTTTGAAGAAATAATAGAAAAGATGCTGTGGGTTTTGTATAAGGAGAGACAAAAAGATGAATAGAGCAGAATAAAGAATCTAGAAATAGATTCACATTTATAGGGTCATAGATGTTTGACAAAGGCACTGAAGTAATTCTTATTTTAATAATAGTCTTTTCAACAAAAAATTCTAAAACATCTTAATATCTGTATGTAAAAAATAATTTTTAAGTTCTACCTTCCACAACAGACAATAATTAATTCAAAGTACACTGTAGACCTAGACCTAAAAGCTAAAACAACAAAGCTCCTAGAAGAAAACATAAAAGAATATCTTTATGACGGCAAGACAGGGAAATAACCTTTTAGCGAAAAAAGAAAGAAAGAAAGCACTAAGCAGAAAAGAAAAAAAATGAACTTCATCAAAATTAAAAACTTCTATTCATCATAAGATATTGATAATGAATGGGAAAACCAAAGACTAGGAGAAAGATGTCCCATGTGTCAAATCACTTGTATCTAGAATATAACAAGAAGTCCTACAACTCACTAATAAGAAGACAATGCAGTATCATTGAGCAGAAGATCCAAACATACACCACTTCACAAAGAAAGATACAGGAATGACCAGTTTGAACATCATTAGTTGTCAAGGATCTACACTAAAAGCCTAACAAGATATCACTTGAAGCCTTAGAATGACTACAGTTAAAAGAATGACCATAGCAAATGTTGTCGAAAATGTGAAGCACCGGAAATTCCCATACACTGATGGTGGTAGAGTAAAATAGTACAGCCATTTTGGAAAGAAGCATAACAGTTTCATATCATTGCACATACACCTACCCCACGATCTGGGAATCCATTCCTTGATATTTATCTAAGAGAAATTAAAATTTATTTCCACACCCAAAAATAACTTGCACAAGAATCTTAATATCAGCAACAATAACAACAAAAAGGAGACAGCCCAAATATCCATCAACATTAGAATAGATAAATAACTTGTGTTTTTGTCACACAGTGTGTCATACTCAGCGATAAAGGATACTGATACATGCAGAAATATGGAAGAATCTCAAAATCATTATTCTCGCTGAAAGAAGACAGACAGAAGAATGCATACTGAATAATTTCATTTATATGAAGTTTGAAAAAAGATAAAATTACTCTATGAGGATTGAAATCAGAAATGTGATTGCCTCTGGAGGAATCAAGCATTTCCTAGGGAGGATCTTTCTGAAGCGTGGAGATGCTTTATATCTTCATATGGATGTGGGTCACCCCGGTGTGTATATTTTTCAAAACTGATCAAAATGTGCATTTGAGATCTGTGCATTTTACCCTACACTAATTACACAGAAATAAAAATTTTTAAATTTCAACTGCTAACCCTTGCTCCTTTTGGCAAATTCCTGCTCATTAACCATAGTCTTCCAAATGCAGCTGCTAATCTGCAAAGAGAATGAAATGGCAAGCTCCAGTCTAATATAATTCCATAAGCATTTTTTTCTTCAAACACGTTCCCCTGCACCTGCAACACTGCACCATATAAAAGAACAGATAAGAAAACCAGATGGAATCTCATCCAAACTTATTACTAAAGATAGTTCCCAAGTGAATGACAAAACCACCTCTCTTTCACAGTCAGACAGATACGGCAGTTCAGACACCTCTTTCTGGGTAGTGTAAACAGTTCTCTGGTTTGAAAGTTGATTAAGTTTTCATTACATTTTTATATTGTCCTGGCTTTAAGAGCTAGCTGGTGCATGCACTTGAAACAGCCAGTGCCGAAACTCTTCACTATATTCAGTCAGCAAAGTTTTGCCCCACTTTTTTCCTCAAGCCCAGTCAAAATGCTCTCTGGAGTCTCAAACTTCATGGCCTCTGGACAGAGAAATCCCTAAACAGAGATCTATTATAAGCATCTCAAGGAACTCACTATCTTTAAGATTGTAGCCATTTGCATCAGCAACATCAAGGTTTGCATCTCTTCAAAACAAATTTTTCAGCCGTGCTAATTAATAATTTAAAAAAAACTAGAGAAGTCAATTTTGAAATTTTTAAGCAGGAAAAGTAAAATGCAACCAATAATGTTCTGCTTGTAATGGAATTTCAGGGGAAATTCTCTTATTTTCCAAAGACAAACACATAGGTAGTCCCATCCATCTTTTTTATCAAACCCGATGTCCTATTAACCCCCAAAACTCTGGTATTAGTTGAATGCAGATTATTAATTTCATAGTCAAACCAATATGAAGACATGGTGATAAGAAGAAATCATTATGTTCTCTCAGATAAGCCATTTGCATCCTTACTACTGATATCTGTCTCCTGAGTATCTGTGGGCCTTCGTCAGCTCTGCCACTTTGAAATGAATTAGGGGCCAGTCATATCTTTATGACCTCAAGACAAGGAAATAATTTTTTAGAAAAAAATTTTGAAAAAGGAGAAAATTCCAGAAGACTGACAAGCATGCTCCTACTGCTTCCCTCCTGAAATCACCCCAAATCTAGCTCTTTAGCTGATTGGGTTGGAGAGGCGAGGTCCCATTACACAAATGATGTCATGCTGTGATGGGAGCCGGGAGATCTGGGCCCTTGTCCCACCTGTACTGCGGTGTAACCATGGGCAGGCCCTTCACTCCCGCTGTTCTTCATTCCCTTAGCTGGCAATCTCTGCTTTGGCTTGGCTAATATTCAACAAGGGTGACTCTGTAAAGAGTCCTAAAAATATCAACCACCCATGAGGACCCACCCTCACATGCTATCATCAGACTCCCAAAGGTACTGCATCCGTTCCCATCTTCCCTCCTTCCTTCCTGTTACATTGAGAAGCTCTCCCTGCACCCAAGTTCTGCCGCTTCACCTAGCCAACCCCTTCTGTCTTCTAGGACAGTGATTCTTAATCATGGCTGCATTTCCAAATACCTGAATTGCCCAGAAAGTTTTTTATTAAACACTCATACATAATGTCCTGTGTCCCAACCTCCCTCCAGAAGGGAATTCTGAGAGATAGGAATAGAAGCTGTGGCAGAGAGAAGTTACTGGAACCTGAAGCCAGGGAGAACCTAGCTGAAGAGAGCGAGCCAGGGGCAGAAACACTGCCTCACTTTCCTTCCTTCGTCTAATCTCCTGCTTTGGCCAAGTCCAACAAGAAGCCGGGGCTGGGCTGGAGGAGGCCGCCTCCTGGGACACAGAGTAGGTGGAGAGGGCAGAGTCGGCTGGCAGCAAAGAGAAGATGTTGAACACAGCTGGTGTGAGTTGTGGTACTTTTTATATTTGTGAATACCTTCAATATGCCGAAAACATTTTTAAAATCTCTCCCTGGCGATGTTAGACTGTCTTGCACAAAAACAGAACCTAATCTGGCCACCTGCTCTGCTTCCCACCCCATGCTCCAGCCTCAGTCGGGGCTGTCTCCATGGTTCTCTTTTGTCATGGGGCTCCTGTGTGGCCCTGTGCACTCCCCATCCATTCCTGCCCTCGAGGTTTGTATGCATACTGTTCCACTAGCAGGAAATACTTCTCACCTGTCTTTGCTCAGCCAACCTTTATTTAAAGCTCAGGCCCGCACCAAAATGTCTCCCTCAAAGAAGCCTTTCCTGTTGCCCCAGACCATTAAAGTCCATCTGCTGTACACATCCAGTACGTGTGCTTCTCCTTGCTAATTGCACTGCAATGGTTTATTTATGAAATCACCAGCACTGGCAGTATACTGCCAATAGCCATGATCTCTTTGGGTTCTGGGGAAACACAGACAAAATAAGAAACCTGACTTGATTTGTCACGCAGCATCTGTCGCCCCAATGGAGACCAACCCCATGTTCAAGCCTTGCTGAGAGACAGACAATGGCAATGACTTTGGAACCAACGCCCGATATTAAAATAGCTTGTCCAGCTTTCTCCACCTCGTTGTTGCAACAAAAAGATGCTTGTTTAATCCCACGGCTTCAGTGCCTTCTAGAATCCAGGCCTACGTCTGTGCACCAGCAATGCAGCATGGAGCTTGGAAGGTCTGAAGTTACTGCAGCAAAGCTTACCTATCGGGGAATGTAAGTGTCCATCAGAAGGTGGAGTGACATGGCTCTGGAATTCCAGAAGGAATTAGGATGCAGACTAAACAGAATCAACAGCAAAGCCAGATGTGGACATCTTCCCTAAATTTTTCTCTGCCAGAAGGTGATCCTATGTGAGGCCACAAAGAAGAAAAGTCTGCTGTCCTTCACTACAATTCTGCTTCCATATTATGCATGAGTGTGGTTAATATTAGGTCTCTGAGCACCAGCTTTCTGCAGCTTTAGCCAGTCTACATATTTGAGCAATGTGGAGCCTGGGCCTTCCTCCTAAGAAGGTAGCAGATTTACATCCATATCTCTAGAGTCTAGCACAGTGCCTGATTCACAGCTGGTGGTTGACTGACTTACCAAAATACAGTCTGTGGGTAGGCACTGAGCCCAGCAAGGTGTCAACTGAATGGAAGACAGAATCCAGGCAGAGCAAGGAAAACAACCTTCGGTCAGTCATAAAGCACATCCTGTCAAAGGCAAATGAGAGGTCTGAGGACACCATTACAGCTTAAATCCAGTGAAGTAGTAGGGGAGGCGTGGCCTAGGGTAGTGTGATGAAACTGAGCCAGAGGGCCAGAAGCAGCCAGAGGCTCTGACATCCCATCTCGGCATCCTTGGAGACAAACTAGCTTTGGGGCTGCGGAGGTGGAGCAGCCCGGGGCTGCGTGATGTCCTCTTGTGGCTTCCTGGATTCCTCACGCCACTGGCCCTTCCCGGTGCTGGGAACACGACATGATCCACATCTGAGCACTGATCCGCAGGGGTCAGGGGCTGCCACAGGAAAGAGCCAGCGGCCTACAGAACAGTAATTCTCCTTAAAAGTTACAGATGCAATACCCGATTTTTGTGCAAAATGCAGAAAAGAACAACAAAGAAAATGATGATTATTCAAATTACCATTCCACAACTATAATTACTGCTAACAACTTGTGCTTTGTGTCCACATCTCTTTTTCTTAAAAATTTGGAGTGTGTGTGTGTTTTGTGTGTGTGTGTGTGTGCTGCATGTGGTGTGTGTTGTGTGTCATATGCTGTGCGTGTTGCAAACCAGTGTTGCAGGTGATGTGTGGTTTTGTGTTCTATGTGCATTGGGTTTCAGTATGCATATGGTGGGTGTGTATGTTATGGATGTTTGCTGTGAATGTGTGTGCATGATGTGCATGTTGTGTCACCTATGGCATGTGTTATTTGCGTCACGTGCACTATGTGTGAGTATGGGTACATATTACATGTGTTATATGTACCATGTTTGTGGCATGTGTTTATGCGTCCCCTATGTATTGTTTTTGTGTCTTTGCACCATGTGTGTTCTGTGCAAGAGTGTGGGAAGTGGAGTTGTGTGTCTTTGATGTGTATAGGCTGTGTGCAAGTGTGAGTGTGCACGCGACTGGAGCCTTTGTGGGCAGCGGAACAGGCCAATGAGAATGACATCATTCCCATCCCAGAGTCAAGCCAGTTTTAATGGCAAATAATATGGAGTTCCAGGTACCAAATTGATATAGACTTCCTGTAAGACTAAATTTAAAAAATTTAAAGGAAGTGTATTTAAAGAAAAATATCAAATGAATAATTGCACAAATGTTGCATGGAACATGGCAAAATTATATAGGAGGAACTTCGGGAAACACTGCTAGAGGAATTTTGAATCTGTCTCCATGACTCAGTGACATAAATTCTGAATTTTTCTTTGAGAAATTTAAGATCTATGACAGAATGTTGCTATAAACATAAATAAATAAGAAGGACAGAATTGAAGAAGCCAAGCACTTCCCACCCTCTGACGGGCCAAGTTCAGACCTGGATCACCCTGTCACCTTCCGAATTTTTATTTGAGAAATTTAAGCTCTATGACAGAAAGTTACTATAAATAAAGATAAAAAGGAGGACAGAACTAGAGACGTCAAGCACCTCCTGCCCTCTAACAAGTCAAGTCCAGACCCGGATCACCCTGTCACCTCCGGTAAGCCCTCAAGGCCACACCTGACACAGATGTGGCATCATGGCGCTAGGTGGATGGCTCATACCCTGGCCCACTACTCTGCCCAGTGGAATTTGGTGAGAGGCCGGGGTCAGCCAGCCTTCTCCCGGGTGAAAGACCTGCCTCCTCTGTTTTGGTCAAGTCTCTCCGCCTTGACATGCAGACTGAATAGATGGTCCGGGGATGTGTGCGACGCCCATCGCGGCCAGGACCCTAGTGTGAACCTGAGGTGCCTCTACTGTGACTGCGTGCCACTGACAAAACACACAATGGCGGTGTCCTCCTGGCCCCTTCTCTGACTTCTGTGACTGTCATCATTAAGATGGCATGGCAAACATTTTATACTGTGTCAGGCAGTCGACATTTTGCTTTTATTTACATTCATGAATTTTTTTCCTGGACAAACCTGTGCAGGAGATGCAATTATTTTCCCAAACCAGGAGCCACATGTGTGTCTCAGGAGAGCGAAGGTGGTGGCCAATGCCCCAGAGGACTTCAGGTATCTGGAAAGTAAGGTCATATTGGTCATCTCTGAGATGCTGGTGCTTTCATTAACCAGGCAATGAAGCCTAGCATCACATGGTTATTAAGGGGCAGAGCTAGCATTAACCCAGGAACTCAGATTCCCAAACCTCCACACCTGCTGTATCAAGACTGCCTGCAATAGGTGTGGTCTCCAGGTGTTACCCCCGCCCCACCCTCCCCAATGTCACCCAACCCTCATCCCCCAGGGTCCCTCCAGCCAAAGACCCTGCTCCAGCTCCATAGAGACACCCTCTCCCAAGCGCTCCCCCTGGAGAGCTCAGTGAGGGCCTCACCTTTCCAGGCAAGGAGCAATTTCTCTCTGAGACAGGCAGGGAACATAATGAATGAACAAGACCTTAAGGAAAAAAGCGAGCAAACCATATTTTTCTTTCTTTTGAGATAAAAATAATATGCCTGCACATCAGAATCTCCTGTGACAGAGCTAATGTCCAGGAGCCAAACGAGAAAAAAAGCATCCTCCTCTCGCTAATGTGAACATAACAACAGGCCCCTCTGACGATCAAAGAGCCAAAAAGAAAAGAAAAGAAAAGAAAAAAACCCCGTCAAGTTACAGTACACAATGAGACCTATGAGAGTTCTGCAGGAAAATCTTTCTTTTACTTCATTTTATTCCTATTCGTTAAGTACAGCCGGAAAATATCTGTAAAAATTAACCTAAAGCTTAATGGCTTATGTAAGAATGCCTTAATAAAAATATGTTGGCAAGGTTATTGAACTGTACAATTAAACTCCTCCCACTCGATACTTTTCAGTCTAATTTCTGTCTAAAGCTTATTCAGCAAACCAAAATGCCAATGCTCTCCTTCAATTTCCACTTCTTTGAACCTGCTAATTTACGAATAAGGAAGGATTTATTTGTGTTATTAGCTACATGCAACCTCTTGTTGAAAAAGTAGTTTTAAATACTGAAATCCTGAGATGCCTGGAGATACTCCAAATATCTGAAGGATGACTTTGATTTTTTTTCTGCAAGCTGTGTTTGATTTACATCAATTAGGTCCTCCACATAAGGTATCATATAACAGGAAGGCTAATAACCCAGAAATAACCTCATTAAAAGAGACAGCATATCGGTCTAAACAGAATGAACTCTAAGCAGAAAAATTAGTGACCTGGAAAGTAGCAGGAAGAGGTAATAGCAGTACCAAGAAAAAATACATTCCCGTTAGCGAGTCAAAGGAGAAATCACCAGCAATAAAGTAAAAATACAATAGAAGCAGAAGCAGAACATTTTGTAATGTTTTTAATCCTGTAACATGCAGTTTATTCCATCCCCTCCCTGCCCCAGTCAAAAATCATCTCTGAAGTCATGCATGTTTTCCTCGTAGACTCAGACATGAAGAGACTCACTCCAGCCTGGTCTTGTGTCAGATGTGCTGACTGCTCCTTTAAGGTCAGGTGCTTTCCAGGGCTGAAGGTCCTGCCACTGTGAACAGTTTCCCAGGTAGGTGAGTCCCTCTCTGACCAGAGCTAGCCTGATCCCAGCTAATTCCAGGCTTTTTTTCTCCCTGGTTTGAAGACACAATCTGCTCTATCCTATGGCACAAACCATCATGGCAACAAAGTACACTTCTGCCACTGCCTGTGGACTCCAAGCCCCCACCCCTATCCCCAACTTAGGGGCATTTTGTAAATACAAAGTTTGCCAAGGAATGACTGTTTCCACGAAGTCTCATGTACATGGTTTGGTTATTTTTTTTTTTTAAAGGCAAGAAAGTAGTAACAGCGGAGGGAGGCCATTTTTAATGGCAAAAAGCAGCAGAAAGAGAAAACAAAGGCATTGTCCTTGAGCTTCTGGTACCTGGAGTGTCTGGCTAGCCATCGGAGATCTTAAAAGACTGCATTCAAATGCTGCCCACTCCTGAGCCCGTAGAGTGACCCTTAAATGAAGAAATATAGCTAAGCTTTAAATTTATATAGGTGTTTTTATACAGCATGTTAAGACTGGGATTGTAGTTGTGTCCGTGAGAACCTTCTGATTAGCTCTAACTCAAATTTTCTACCGGCCATTCCTGAAAAGCCACTACACAGAAGCCAGTTCTCCAGGGACCCTACTTTGGAGAAATCCCCAAAAGCAGGAGATACAGGAGCCCAAGTCCTTGCTCAACCCAGGAAGAGGATCAGAAAGCAGGAACTAGGGGCCTAACAGGCCCAGGAAAGAGGCTGAACCCTCAGCCCCAAATGACCCCCATCAGGGCCACCTCCAGGACTTTGGGCATCGGGGCCTCCTTGGGTCATTCAGTCTGTGTTGTTCTTCTCCGCCGCCCTCCCTTCTCCAGCACCTGGGCTCATCAGCGTTCAGATGTGGAACTCTGAGTGGGAAGGTCTGAGCCTGGGCTGAGGCATGAAGGGAGACTCATCCTCGATGAAGAGGCCTGGCAGGCTATCTGGCACTTCCTGCCCCAGGCTTCTGCCACCTCGCTAATCCTCAAGACGTCACACCTCCAGGTGGTCATGTGACCCCAATACTATGTGGCCTGGACCCTCTAGGTCCACACGGTACTTCTGGTTTTGACCCCGCACTCCACTTCCTTTCCCACACGAGCCCTCTGATCCAGCCTTTGCCTTCCCACGGGAGCCAAGCTCATCTCTACCTGCAGGCCTTTACCCTCAAGACCTTCCCAACACCTCCCACCCCCGGTCCCCTTTCCTCCCCTCCCTTCCTAAGCTACACAATGCTCAAGTCCCAGCTCTCTTCCTTGTCCTGATGGCTGAGGGCAACCGTGCTCTCTGTCCCTTCCAGCATCACCTGGCCTGACCCCAGAATCTCGTGATCCCTCCCTTTTTGTTTGGCTTTTGTTCCTTACCTGTTCTGGAATGGTGACTAAAGCAAACGCTCTTTCTCTAGAACACACACTTAGGCTCTTGCCGGCCTAGCAGGGAGTTCAGCGAAGGGGAATTGGTAAGGACACTGGCCAAGGGAGGGGGAGAAAGGAGTCACTGTTGCCATGTCACTGTCGCCGAATCATGATTTTTACGTGAAATCTTCTGGATTGGCAACCCATGGGGTCACAGCTTTCAGCATGAGTCGGGCAGTCTGCTGGTGGCAACCCAGCCGGGACCTGGAGGCTGTATGTCTCACATTCCCCAGGTGGTAGTGAGTGACTCCCTGGGGCAGCCAGGCACCCACCTCTTCTCTTCCACAGCCCACCTGGCTGCGGCCCAGATATGGGAAGACGGCGCCGGCCAAGGAAAGCTGCAGGTCTTCCTCATCTCCCACTAGAGGCGAGGTTTCCGCCCTAGGCTCCCACCCGGTGCGGGCGGGGCCATCCTGGCTTTCCTCACAACATCATTAAGGCAAAGAAAACAACCTTAAAGTGTTTCATTCGGCTCCGTGAGGATTGCCAGAGAGCTAAGAGCTTCTTAAGCAGATTCGTTCCAAGCCATTTGGGCCCCTTCTATAAATAAAGCGTTAGACAATTTCAGAGAAGCATATTTATTTACCTGATAGATCATAACGGCTCCTTCGGCATCTTTAGCCCTGTTGGGTGATCTTCAAGCACTTAGCTCCTTCTCACCTAGTTAGGCCCCTTTCTGGGCAGCAAAAATGGAGTTTAACTCCTTGGGCGAGCAGGCGCCTGACAGGAGGCCGTCCTCCTCGCCGTGGGCTTGCTCTGATCCGAGCCATTAACACAGAGGCAGCGGCAGATGCCAAGGGGAAATTATTAATAAGCAGTGTCTGGAGGACTCCAAGCCAGCACAAGCATTTCTAAAGTGGCTAAAGGAAAGGGGCGGCGGGGGGGGGCTGTTGTGTTTGTCTCAAAACAGCAGGAGAAAAAGAAAAGAGGAACAAGCAGAGGGAGACAAGTGATCGCAAAGGAAACGATTCTCCTCTCTCTGGGTTTCACCTAATCTGTTAGGCCTAGGTATCACATGCTTTTCTGGGTTCAAATGGTGTGGAGGAAGTTCCTATCCTAGGCTTTCTCAGCCTCAGCACGACTGATATTTGGGAGCTGGATCATTCTTGTCGGGCCAACTTGTGTATCATAAGATGCTTTGCACATCCCTGGCCTCTACACACAGGATGCCAGTAGTAGCCTCCTCTCCAGGTGTGACACCATAATGTCTCCAGACATTGGCAAATGTCCCTTGGAAAGAAGAATCACCCCTGGTTGAGAACCACTGAATTAGACATAGAGATGTACTGGAGAATGAGTGCAGGAAAAAAAATCAGGAAATATCAAGGGTCTTGGAGAGAGTCTTTCCTGAGATCCAATCCCAGCTCTACTTCTTCCAGGGTGACCTGGGTCAAATTACTCCCAATTTTTTCACCTATAAAATGGGATTATACTTATCATGCCAACCACATAAGATTTTTGTGAGAGTTTAAATATCATTCATATAATGTCCTTAGCACAAAGCTTGACACATAATCCAAAATTAAAAATCACTTATTATCATTGTTATCAATAATAATAATAACTGTTATCAATAATAACAGCTGCTGCAGCTGTTATTATTGTTGTTGTTGTTATTATTATTATTATTATTTTGAGTCAGGGTCTCATTCTGTTGCCCAGGCTGCAGTGCACCACAGCTCACCACAGCCTCAAACTCCTGGGCTCAAGCAATCCTTCTACCACAGCCTCCTGAGTAGCTGGGACTATAGGCATGTGCCACCATGCCCAACTGATTTTTTTGTAGAGACAAGGTCTTACTATGTTGCCCGGGGTTGGTCTCAAACTCCTGGGCTCAAGCAATCTAACTGCCTTGGGCTCACAAAGTGCTGGGATTACAGGTGTGAGCCACCACTCTCAGGCTATTACTGTAATTACTTTCATCAGCCTATGCAAAACAGTCTCTGTCACAACCTAATACACACAGAGGGTTCCATTCCCCAAAATTATATCCCAAGAATGCCTGAGACACACCCTTAGATTACTTGCATCAGTCATGATTGGTTGTGACTAGAATCGACTCTTAAACAGAAGAGGAATGTCTCAGAATACCGAAGGCAGCCCCAGATTCCAAAATCAAGAGAGACGGCCATGGAACCAGGCTCTGCAAAGGAAGAGACAAAACCAGAGCAAATCTGGGAACTTGGTCACAAGGACTGAACCATGCTGCTGCAAAGCATGACCTCTGGAATTTATGAGCGCGTCTTTTTTCTTTTCTTTTCTTTAATTTCTATCCTCACATCACCCTCAAGATTCAAAGTTCCAGGGGAGAATGTGATTGTCTAGACTGGCAGCCCATGCTCAGCCCTGACCTGCATAGGCAACAGGGCACCTTAGTTGACAGGTCTACTAAGCCTGTGTCCCATGTAGAAAGAGAAAGGGTCCCTCCTAAGAGGAAATTGGAGTGTTGTTATCCCATCAAAAGGAACAGGACACTGGGGATTGCGGGGTGACAAAAGCAATACTCACCGCACTTCTGTACCCTAAAATTTCCCCCTGCTCTTTGCTGGGGCAATGGGTATATATTACTTTAGCACAGGGAGCAGAAATATTCCGCCTGATCAGTATTCGCCTTACATTTCACCACAAGTCCCCAAATAAGACTTCCATCCCTTTGACTGGTCTGACATCCCAATAAAAGAAGACCACAGTCAGAGAAGATGCAGGCGATAAGGCTTTCATTTCCTCCTGGTAAAAAAGGTCGGGTACATTGTTCTCTCCCCAGAAACACTGCCCAGCATCACTCCATCTCCCATGCTCTCAGACCTGTGTCCAGGTCCCTCTCCTGTCCCCATTCCCTCACTTTACCACAGAAGGATGACATCTGGCCTCTGCACTCAGCCATCTCCCACCCCCACACCTGCTTGATTCTCGCCTCCAGATACAAATGTGGGCTTGATTACATCACACCTGGAGCTAAGTTTCTGGAACCAGTTAATCCAAAGTCTCCTTTATGAAACAAACCCATGAAGACAAACAGGAATGAGCACGGCCTCGACGAGACTGAAACCCAACGTTAAGCCAAGTAAGAGTGAAAGCTATTGATCTGTCAATACGTGAAACTCAACCTGAGTGTCATCCTTTCTGCTGAGGTTACCATTTATCCCGGAAGATGCTCTTGGCATGGTATGAAAGTTTCCCTTAGATGGCAGGATAAGAAACGTTAGACACGCAGAGAGAGTAACTTGGCACCTGAGAGGTATTAATATTTTAAATGTAGAAGGCATACATTCCAGGGCTTACTCATTGCTTCTGGGTAAGGATCCAGGTAAACAAATTCACAACATCATTAGAACCAAAAGCTTCACCATCATATCCTGTTTCTCCATCAGAAAATCATAATGAGCTAATTATTCAGATATAGATAATAACTACAGGGCAAAGGAATAAGCTGTCTTTATGTAACTGTGGCTTCTCCATCATAACATCCTGGGGGACAAAACTTAAATCATCACTTTATTAATGACACTCAGAAGATTGGATCAATTTTTCCATGAACTCAGAACTTGGCAATGAAGAAATCATACTGAAGACTTAAGGGGGGAAAAAAGTAAACTTGGGACATTTTGTTCCCCACATAGAGCTTTTTCTACTCAAGTGAATCTGAAAGAAAAATAAAAGTAAGAAACAATCAGAGGTCATTTTGTGGGCAGATCCCAGCACTAGGATTCCCTGTGATTTTTCCAAAGAAACCCAGTCCCTTCCACATGCCCCTGTGCAGATGGCTCTTCCTACACATACACTCTGCGTCAGCCAGGCCAGGTGGCAAGAGCAAAAGTCATTGAAGGCTGTGGCTTCAAGCCCCACCAGTCTCTCCAGTTTCACCATAACCACTGAAGAGGTCAACTAGGAGAGCCTAAAGAAAAAATCCATCAACACTTCCATAATTTTAGCCAAAGGAGTAAAATCTCAGGCCAAAAATCAGCCAGTTTAAGAATCAGTTCGCCTCACCTCTTTAAAATTGTAACTGACTTTTTAAAATCTGACTTTGGCAGAATCACGTAAGCTTTTTATGGGCCTTCAAAAAAAATGTGCTACCAGACCGTCAGGCAGAAGGAGGTGCCTCATTAAGGATGGACTGTAAAGAGGACCTCTAACATCTCATGTCATGATTAGACCCTGCGTTTTAGACTTACTTCCCAGATGCCTCTTTTTGTTTTTTTTTTTTGAGTTGGAGTCTCACTCTGTCGCCCAGACTGGAGTGCAGTGGCCTCTCTTGGCCACCGCAGCCTCGACCCGCTGGGCTCCGGCGATCCTTCCACCTCAGCCTTCCAAGGAACTGGAACTACAGGCGCACGCTACCACGCCCGGCTAATTCTTTTGATTTATTGCAGAGATGAGGTCTCGCCTGCCCAGGCGGGTCTCGAACCTGCGGGCTCAGGCAATCCACTCACCTCAGCCTCCCAAAGGCGCGGGATGACAGGCCGAGCCACCAAGCCCGGCTCCACACGCCTCTTATAGTTTGACCTGGAACCTAGATCAGGGCCATGGAGACCCTGCGTGTTTCTCTGCCCCATGTCCCCTCTGAGGACACTCCCACCCACTGCAAAGCCCAAGTCAGAAAGGTCTCTTCTTGGAAGATTTTTCCATCTCCTCCTGCCTGTGCTCCCCTCCAGGAAGGTTGCTTCTTCCTGGTATGCACCCCACACTCTGAATGGGCATCTGTCAGTGCCCCTGTTTGTTGTCGATGCTGTGTAGACCTCTGCTTTCCCCACAAGGTTGCTAGCTCCTATGCACGAGAGCTCTGGAGGACTCCATATCCAACACCTGGCCAGGGAGGGCTGCTTTCTTGAGGTATTTATCATCAGGTGAGTGAATTAAGCTGCTTGATTGGATCAGCCTGCATGTGGGGACAAGCCCAGATCTGGGAAAGACAAGACACAGGAGAAGCTTTCAGGTATCACAATAGGTGGGCCCAGCCAAGGGCAGGGCTGTGTGGGAAGGTCAGGAGACTTCGGTCTGGGCAGCAGAGAGGGACACTCCCCAGGTTGGTCTGGGCCACCTCAGAGGGTCTTGTGGTGGATTCAGCCTTAGACATGGGGCCCATTCACACTTAACAAGCTAGAAGATCCTCCTCTGTCCTGGGAGTCTTCTCCACTAGATGTTATCACTCTCCCAGGACCTCATCATAAGGACCCGGATGTGCAGAGAAGAGAGAAATCAGCTCTAAGGCAGAGGAGAAGAATGCAGTCAGGAAGGGCTTCATGGAAGAGGGGCAGAGCTTGCTCAGGCTGTCCTCCCACGGCATGGGTACTCACGTCTAGGAAGCATGCACACCACTATAAAGTGTGCACCCTCTCCCCTGGTCAACCCTCTCCAGGGCAAACATGCCTCCTCCTTGATCTCCTGTGTCTGGCATATATCATGTTCCCCACAAACATAGGAGGGCAGTAGTGAGCAGCAGTTTGGAAGCCAAATCCAGACTGACTTTGCCTTCTCCCTCGTGAGCCAGGACTTGAATAAATTACATTTGACTGCCTTGAGATGAGGCATCCCCTCTCAAGTTCTCCAGAGTCCTTGCACTCCCTAGTCATCGTTATTTATTTACATTATTTGAATGGCTCGAGTAGGCATTTGCATTTGCTACCCTTGGAATAAGCGAATGAAAGCACAGGTAGAATGATGACAAGAATAGAATAAAGAGGCAGAATCGATAGCAGGAAAGAAAGAGGAAAGGACTGACGTAGGGGCCCTGACCGGTGTGTTTGGGAGTGGTGAGACGTCAGCTACAGCAGCTACACAGGAACACATGAGCACGAGCAGGAGGGGAGAATCAGAGTATAAATAGAGACAGGATGGAAATCTGACCTTGGGTCCAGAGGGTGGCAATCTGACCTCAGCCCGCCGTTTCCCAAAATGATGATTTTCACTCCATCTTGGCAATTTTTGTCATGTCTGCACACCATCTGTTCTTAAGATTCACTTTTTAAAAATTTGCGTAAGAAATTAAACCTCATCCCAAGCAACAACAGACATCAAATTCATGTTTTATGTGCTAGTATTGTTTCTTCGAGGCGTTAAAATACAAATATTACCCCCCCTCAAAAAAGTCACTGTTACTACTTGAAATTATTTGACTCACTGATCCACACATCCAGGTTCCACATTGGGAAACACTCACTTTTTTGTTTTTGTTTTTGTTTTTGTCAGGAAGTAGGACTGAAACTAAAACTTCCACTTGACTGAAGCCACTTTGGGGGGCAAATAACTCAGTGTTGACCCATTAAGGTGTCTTTTTGCAGCTTTCCAGATTTGAGACTGAGAACCCCTTTTGACTCTGGTCCCTCCTTCCCAACGAGGCCCACAGCGTGCGTTCACTCTTGTCATCTACACTCCATCTTCTCACCTCTCTACTGACCTGGACACCATGAGTGTGGTGAGCCACTATCACTTAGAAACTCAGTCTGTCCACAGAAGAACTTGTTCTAAACGGACTCTGGAGCTGGAATCCGCCCTAAAAGTCCTACCACCTCGCACTTGTGTGATCACCAGCAAGCTGTTCAGTTTCCGTGTACCCAGTTTTGTTATCTGTAAGATGGGAATGATAGTACTACCTGTCCGATGAGAGTCTTGGGATGAAGTCATGAGATAATACGTGAAAACACTTTGCTACGGATTGAATGTGTCCCCCAAAGTATACGTGTTGGCAACTTAATCCCCAATGCAGCAGTGAGAAGCAGGACTTCTAAGGTTCCCCATGAACTGACTAGTGCTGTTACCATAAGAATGTTGAAGGATGAGCCCGCGGGTTCGAGACCCGCCCGGGCAACTTGGCGAGACCTCATCTCTACAATAAATCAAAAAAATGAGCCAGGCATGGTAGCACGCACCTGTAGTTCCAGCTACTTGGAAGGCTGAGGCGGAAGGATCACCGGAGCCCAGCAGGTCGAGGCTGCGGTGGCTGGGAGCGGCCACTGCCTTCCAGTCTGGGCAACAGAGTGGGACTCCAACTCAAAAAAAAAAAAAAAAGCAATGCTGAGGGAGAGTGTTCCTGAAAGAACGATGAGTTCTGCCCCTTGCCCCCACCTCTCTCTCTCACTCTCTCAACTTCTGCCATAAAGTGATGTAACACCAAGTCTCTCCAAAGACGCCAGCACCTTGACATTGGACTTCCCAGCCTCCAGAACTGGGAGAAGTACATTTATTTTCTTTGCAAATTATGCAGTCTGTGGCATTCTATGATAGCAACACAAAACAAACTAGACACACCTAGAACAGTGTCAGCACATAAAAATACTCAGTAGATGTGAACTATAACCGTCATTATTACTATATTCCATTAAATAGATCTTTTCCTCAAACATCCCATTTTTCAGAGATCTCAAGTTCAGTCACCACCTTCCTCCACCCTCATTCAGCTCTGCCTTCTCCTCCTGGGAGAAGGTCGTCAGAGTCACCTTCTATCCTCCTCGCACTCCTTGAGCAATCTCCATTCACGTCATTCCCTTTCTGATACTCTGAGATGAAAATACACTGTTTCTCTCTATCCTGGCTGCTCAAGAACTAGTTGTTTGACAGGCTTCCAAGTCTTGCTCTGTTTGGCCTCATGCAATTCGGTCCCCTGTATCCCCTGACGTCCCCACATCTAGTGTCCCTGGGTGAGATTATCCCACTAATCCCGAGCTGGGTATTCTCAGACCCCTTAGTACATTTTCCAGCAGTTGTCCCTTACAGTCCTACTCTCACTTGACAACCCGCTAAAGCCTCGCCTTCTCTTGGGAGCCTTGCATCCTCACCCTTTTATAGTTATATGATGGGAGTGCACCTCTTCACATCACAGAGCTCACTCTCACCACCACCCTTCCGACCCAGGTGGTTAGCTTGAACCACAGACTCACTTATTCCCTGTCTTCTGAGGTCTGAGGTGGGCAAATAACCCAGCTCAGCCAATCGCAGTCTTTAGGAAGGCCACGGTGATTGGGCCCAGTGAGTTAGCTGAGCCAATCAGAATCCGTCTGGAGGCCACAGTGATGGATCCAGGTAACCAGCTGAGACAGTTGGAGTCATTCCTAAGGAATTTCTGACGAGAGCTGGCAGGGAAAAGCTTTCCTCTAGGAAGGTAAGCTCAGAAGAAATGGGACGAGAAGCTGATAGCCAGGGAAAGGAGTCAGGGAGGTGAAGACAGAGTCCCGGGAGTGTTGAATCTCTGCTTCCAGACCCCCCTTCCCTCTCTATGGTTTAAAAACTCCAGAATCCTGCCAGTAATAAGTACTCTACTTTTTGTTAAAGCTATCCCGAGTTGGTTTACGTTTTAGAAAGTCAAGAAACCTTATAGGCTGTGCTTCACATTCCAGCCTTGATCACCTGTGTATATTTTTGGGTTTTTGTGCACATGTATTAGTTATCCCGCTCTATAAGGGAGAGGAACATGTCTCATGCTTTCTGCATGTCTCTTCCTGCACGTCACACAATCTTGGGCCCATGTTCAATAAATACTTAGGCCCACAGAGTATGTTACAACTGGCTTGTAGGTCCTGCTGCAAACAGGAAAATTCTGGATAATCTGGAACCAGCCTACAAGAGCACCAGTCAAAAATGTGCAAGAATTGAGTCACAGAGAATTATGGTTTTCTCAGTAAAGGTTGCTTAAAACAAAAGCCCATTTATCTGCCTGCAGAAGACATTTAATCAATTTACATGAGGGATTTCAAAATTAGTCAGACTGTAATGAACTATGAAATACTGATTAATGCATTTTTGCAATGTTTGATTAGAAACTTAACATGTATGCTAGCACGTTTTTACCATTCCAGCATTTCTATGTTAATATTTTTTTCTTACAATTTCCAGGACAGATATTCTGGAAGTGTATTGGTGGATAACAATATGTAAATGGTCTTTCTGCTGGGAAGTGCTTCTTGGTGCCAGATACGTAGTTCACGTTTGAGGAGGTGAATGGGAGGAAGTAGTCCATAGCGTACATTTAGTATGGATCTGGGTATTCGCTGTTAAATTATTCAGTTTTCCAGAAACCACTAGGAAAAGGAGCGAGCCTATCTCTCCCATCCAACTGACATCCCAAGAAGGCATTCTCTGAGAGAGGAAATGATCTCAATTTTACTAAGGCAGGAGAAGCTGAATTACTTTGGCCAGAATTTGAATATAGCACTACAGCAATAATGTGTGTTAGGTTCTTCCCCAGGACTGTTAACTGGAAAGGTTCAAGAATCCTCTTGAACACATAGAAGAAGTCTTTGGAGGTGTCTTCAGAAAGTTTCATTGAGAAGACAATTTAAGACCTTTTATATAACTGAAATAGTCTTTCTCCTGGAAAGATCAACAGAACTCAGAACACCAGGTGATGCTGAAATCATAAAAGGGAAAACACATGGAACTGTGAAATTCATTCAATTAGAAGTATGGTCTTTTAAAACAAAAGTCATTTAAAACAAATCCCATTTGCACACATGTGGAAGACATCTAAAGAAGTGAATTGATCAAAAAAAAATATGTTGAAAATTAGCCATTAAATAATTTGAAGACAAATTCTCACAGGAGGATCCTGAGAATACTGACCCACCGTGCATGGCCCCAGCCATGGGGTGGTCTGACAAACGTACGAAGGTGTTCATATAGAAAAGACGAGGTCATATGTGTGAATGCACACGTGAGTGAATTCACAACTTGAGAGAAACAATCTTCACAATTATCACAAGTGCAAGCAATTATCTCACATTTGGATTTTAAGCCTCTCTTAGAATTTTAAAAATCATTATTTTGCAGGATCGCCATTATTCTGATTCATTAGCAAGGCATACTTATTAGGGTCTTAAAATAACCAGGATACTGGACATGTAAAAACATGTTTCTTGCTGTCATGACAACTAAATAACAACAATGATACTCACATCCAAATGACTACAGTTATTGTGCCTGAATATAGATAAGTTAATTATGGAATCATCAAAAGAACAGCAGCTCTGTCAATGCAAAGATGATTCTAAAATAATCAATAATGACAATCTTGTTTGATAATTGGCTATTTGTTTCCAGTATGGGATCTACCTTGGGTCTGCATGGCAATACAGCAGGCTCTTCAGCCAGTAGAAGGGAAAAAAAAGAAAATCTTTCAGTTTAGGGTTGGTGGTTGTCAGTAGCAACAAATAATGGAAAATTGCCATCTGGCTTCTTTTTTTAAATGAGATTTGAATAATCAATTTAATAATGGATAGAGCACTTGCTTACAGAAATAATCCATTGTCATTGCTTGGAAAAAATAAAAACTTTGGCACTGCAGACAAAGCTCTGCAGTATGACTATAGGTAAAGCAAATAAATGTCTACGTACATGCCACAATTTTATTTTCACTGCTGACTTTACATAAACTGGAGAATAACTCTTTCTTCTATATGCTTAGCTCTTCACATTCAGTGTTTAATAATTAGGACGAAAACTACAGAGCAGTTGGCTTGCTACAGGCAGTCGACTCTACTGATGGTTTGTGGAGAAAAAGACACACAAATGGGAGATTTTTTAACACATTTTTCCCCATCATCACGTGACATGTAGTGGGACAGTCCTGATTTTAGCAGAGCGGAGGAAATCAGAGTGCATCTGGTTGTGGCATCTGTGTGAGCGCTGGTTGTGAGTGTGTGGTTGTGTGTTTCCTCCACACAGCTGCTCCAGAGGAAAATACTTAGGAAAAGGAGAACAGGATGACACCAGGGATCAGGGAGACTCCTTTATTTACATGATAAAATGAAAATAGCAGGAAAACTATTCCTACCCCAAGCAGAAGCAGGAGTGATGACACCGGACTATGGGCCTTGTGTCATGTCGTTGTGTGTGTGTGTGTGTGTGTGTGTGTGTGTTTAATGAAATATGCATGTACAGTATCCCACTGGCCTCAAAGGATCCTTGGATCTTTTACTAAAAAATTTACCATGTAGCTTGAAGAAGAAATAAGATAGGAACTCCAGGGCCTTCCACTTTTTGGAAAGTGGCATTTAAGCTCAAACAGCAGCATCCAGGGCCTAAATACCTGACTGAGAGGTGAGGGCTTCACCCTGCCTCGGTTGCTTGAGAATTAGAGGGTGTCAAGGGGCATTGTCCTGCTAAATCCCAGTCTTAGTCTCTCCTTTCCCTGGAACTCCTGATCCAGTCGGGCCAAGTTCCCTTTCATCCTGCATTCGTTTCGTTCCTCGGACTGTGTCATCCTGTAACTTCTCCTCCTAAGTTTCTTATTATTTGCCTCTTCTCTAACTCAAGTCTTATTATTGTTCACCTCTGCGCTTTCCCCAGCCCAATCCACTTCTTATTTACTCTCCTGGACATTCAGTGAGGAGGCCCCACCCAAGTCACAGTTCCATTAACTCCCTTCCTTCAGCAGGGAATTAGGGTTGATTTACTCTCATCCTGGAGATTCCCTCTGGGACCCAATTTGGCTCCAGGGTGACCAGCACTTTCTTGACACCAAGGTACTCCTGTATCACCGCTGCTTCCACTCTTCCCTTGGGTCATAGGGCTTTTGTAAGGTGTCAGAGCCGATGCAAGTCCTACACCTCTATAGGACCAACGCTATTCAGGCCTTCCTTCCAGCTGGGTCTTGTGATTTCCCTAGCTGGAGACCCACAGTGACCCTGCATATTTTCCCTGTGCTTCCTAAGACCCCCACCATTGATTCCTGGAACAAACTAGGACAGCTGGTTCCATATCTTTCACTTCTCCACAATTATCTGAGCCATCACCAGTCACCTCTACTCTGGGTAGGTATACCATCTTGCCAAGACTTCTGCTGTAAAGTACAAGACTTGGGAACATTCGAAACACATGTTTATGTTCTCTTCATCACAAAAAGGTTCAGCCCAAGCAGAAGATCCATACTAAAAAAAGAAGTGTTTCACCTTACCAGCCTAGACCTCTGACCTCATCCTTGACCTCCACTCCTGAAGATCTCCAGATGTCCCCCTCACTCCAGTAGCTTCGGTCTCCTTCCCACTTGTCTCTTCTCCTGTCTCCTGGCAAGTCCAGATTCCCCATCTTGAAAAGGAAGAAAAATTTCCCTTTACTCAGCCTCCTAGAGGTGTCGTGCAGGCCCCCAGATAATCAGTTCAGAGCCCAAGAAAGGTACTCGCGGTTCATGTGCCTTCCAAAGCCAGGAAGCTAGGAGGGCAGGTCTATTACTCTGCTAAGGCTGCCATGATGAAGTAACACAGACTGTGTGGCTTCCATCACAGACATTTTATTTCTCATTGTTCTGGAGGCTGAAAGTCCAAGATCAAGGTGTGAGCAAGTTCAGTTTCTTCTGAAGCCTCTCTTCTTGCAGATGGCTGCTCCTCACGGTATCCTCCATTGTCTTTTCTCTGTGCACACACAGCCCTCGGGTCTCTGTGTGTCCAAATTTTCTCTTCTTAGAAGGTCACCCATCAAATTGGATTAGGGCCCCACCCTAAGGGTTTGTTTTAACTTAATCACCTTGTAAAGGCCCCATCTCCAAGTACAGTCACAGCTGGGGAAGGGGGGAAGGCTTAGGGGATGTCGGGAGGGATACAGTACCACCCAGAGCTGTAGGTGAGAATGTCACAGGGTGAGCTTCTGGTGAGGAAGGAGCGTGGCAGGTCACATTCTTGGGGGCCCAGGTGGTCAGGAAGGGGAGAAAAGGAGAGACTGGGTCCTGAAGACCAAGATCAGAGAGTTTTAAGAAGGGGAGGCTGATCCACAATGAGTGCTGCAGGGCAGGCTAAGGAGGGAGAGCAGAGAAGGAACCCCAAGACCCAGCCATCTGCCCTTCTTGGTGCCTCTGTGAAATGTAGTCAAGCAGTGCTGGGCACAGAAGCCAATTGCCCTGGCTTGAGCAGCACACAGGAGGCAGGAAACCAGAGACTAAGGGCACATGGGAGAGTTCTGAGATAACCTGAGTGATAGATAAGAAATGGGGCGGGGCGAGTTGAGAAAACTAACAATAAGGGCAGGGAAGGTAATTGGAGAAGGAACAAAATTAAGAGCCCAAACTAGTATGATGTATTCAATTTGTATACACTATGATGACAAATGAAAAAGTATTCTCATACCAAAAAAAGCATTAAAAAATGAAGTCAAGTTTATTATAACTATCACCGAAATAGTAATAATTATTTGTTATCAGAGATCCTATGAATACATTTCCTGAAGTATCCTCTTTGCCAGGATTTCTGTTGTGAAATGGAAGACGGAAAAACTTCAAACATATTTTTTATGTTCTCTTCATCACTAATGGATTCAGCTCAAGCCACAGCCCCCACTTAGCTAATGACTTAGCAGGGCAGTGGAAATACAAGCCAGTCCCTGCACCTTAAATGTGCTTATGCTCGTCCCAAAGTCACACTGGCATTTCTGTGCAACTCTCCTTGCCACATGAGCTCATGGTACTACTGCACCGCATTTTTGGTGGGCACCCAGAAAATCCTGGTAGCCACATCTACATATGAATTCAGACTTGCAGCATGTGGACTGGCTTGCTAGGAGTTTGAACGATGACGTCCTTTACTAACATGTCTGAGAAATTAATCTTCCATAAGAAGGTAACTCCTACAAAAAAAAAATTTGGCTATTGCATATAAGGACAATTTTTTTTTTCTGTTCCCATAAGGCAAGAAAGCCTTTACTAGAAGAGGAAGCTTTTGTTGATGTGCAAATACCGTCTAGATCTTAGGAAAGGGGTCCTCTCTGCCTCAGGACCTCCAGCTTATGGAATTTGCTTATACAATGGTAGACCCATCAGCCCTGCAGTAATGTACATGCTGAAAGAGATTTTCTGGGGGTAAGAGGCTGAGCATGCCTCAGAATTGGTAGTTTACATGAAGGCATTATCAACTTTCAACCCTTGGCTTCCTTCACTCCATTTGGAAATCTCAAACCTGCACTTCAGAAGCAGAAAAGGCATTCCCTGAGGATAGGGTGGTTACCAGAACCTCTCCCCCCAAGACGACATGCAGCGTGGGTGGGGAGAAAGCAGAGCATGCTGCCATCCTGCAAGGAGAGGGTGACTGACTCAAGATGGGGTGATAAAGATCAATTGCCTTGGCTTGGAGTTATGACACCAACAAAGTTACAATGACATTAGCACAAAGAGAGAGACACAAATCCATTACAAAGATACAATCAAATATTCAAAAAAGCCTGGCATACTCATTACTTATTCATGCGAATACAAGTATATTAAGAAATCTCAACAGTGTTAGCGCTCAATCACTCACAAACCAAATGAGGTTTTGCATTTATCAGACCCCAGTCATCAGGGCCTAGTATAGCTGTACAAAGGTGGTAATGTGACATAACTGAAGATATTTATATCGGCCTACATGGACTGAGAGATACACCAGGATTTATTAAACTGAGTAATGCCATCACACTCACAGAGCAATAAAAGAAATAACTGTGCAGAAGTCATTTTCCCAGACAATAAGATTTACCTTTGCAATCGCTTAAAGATGTTGTATCTGTTTTCAAAGGGTCGCTGGCAGCATTTTCAACCTTAATAAACTATTTACAGATTAATTTTTTCAACAAAGGACCGGGTGCCCAAACACAGATTTTTCTCAAGAGCCAGCGACAGACTCTCAGCCTGATGACTCTGAGCACAGACAGGCATATTCCATTTTCTCAGGGACTGCTATCTTTGAGGAAGTGACATGTCCTCAATTTTCGATAAAGAAGAGTCCATTCAGGATACGGGGGGACGATGCCAGTAGTGCTTAAGCACATGGGTTGGGGCGAGGCTGAGAGGATATTTAATATGATTCACAAGTTTTGCAGTGAGAAGTGCAGCATGAGACCACAGAACATTCTTAGCATGGACTCAGCTCCAGCATGAGAGTTGCATCACCAGTTCTGCAAAGGCCTCCCAGGAGATTTCTGAGAAAATCCCGCCCTCCCCCCATCTTCTCTCCTTCTTTTGGTGGCTTCTCCTTCCCAGGTTTGTAATGTTGCTGTCACCTACATTTCTATTCTTCTTTCAGGCTCTTCACTCTCCTTGGCTCCTGGCATCCATGTCCACAGCATCCAGGGTATGAACACCCTTGGGATTTTCAAAATTACAATGGCCCAGACTTCTCACTGAAATCTCAGGACCTCACACCCAATGGCTCCCCACAGTACCACCATCCAACTTGACATCATAGGTGCTGTTGGAAAGTTAGCCCGATGTGGGCTGAGACTCTGTCTCTCCCATTCGCTGGTGTATCCCCAGTGCCTGGCACTCATTGGGAACTCAGCGAATACTTACAAAGGAAGGAGAGAGGGAAGATGGAAGGAAGGGAGGGAGGAAAGAGAGGGAAGAGAGGCAAGCCAGCCAACCTGTGTCTTTCTTGGTTGACTTCTTCATTTTGATGGAGCACATTTCCCATCGCTTCCTGGTATGCAGGAGGTAAATTAGTTGAGAGATTCTGTGTCTGAAATGTCTTCATTCTAGCTTCATACTTGATTGATAGTTCGACATCGTAAAGAATTCCAAGATAGACATAATTTTCTTTCAGAATTTTGAAGGCATGACTTCACTGCCTTCTAGCTTCCAGTATGGTTGCTGAGAAGACCGGAGTCTCTATTTTCTGTTTTAATTATTCATAAATTTCACAGTGATGGGCTTTAGATGTGAACCCATGCTCCTGTTATGGCCTTTCAATATGGAAATGTCACCCTGTAGTCATGGAAAGTTTTCTTGAATTACTTTCTCAATGACCTCCTTCCCTCCATCTGCTCTATTCTCTCCAGAGCTCCCAATTATTTGGGTATTTGATTTTCTGCAGCAGCCCTTTAATATCTGTTATCCTTTATCTTCTCTGATCCATCTCATCATCCCTTTGCTCTACTTTCTTAGTGATTTCCTCAAGTATTCATCTAGCTACAAGGGGTGGGGAGAAATCAGGAGCTCTAACAGCCTCTTGAACAGACTGGGCCAATCCTGAGTCTTTGGGGTATTTCCTGGTATAAATCTGTGGACTCAGCTTTCCCCATTGGCTTAGAAATTGGTATTCATGACTCCCCCAAGTATTTTACTGCCCATGCCCTTGTTTCCTATCTTCCAAAAGTCTGCCGTTGCTATCTCGTCTGCCATTTCCTCGGTTCTTGTGCCTTTAATAGTATTCTTTCCTGTCTTCCAGTGGGGTTGCAGAGATGAGAACAAAACCCCGCTCTGTGCAATACACAAAAGGTTGACTGCCCTATATATGCTGCAACTATTTTCTTCCTGTTTGACCCTTGTCTTTTGCCCCTGTTTATGGTTTCCCTGCAGCTGAAGTTTCCCTGATGTTTATGTAGACAAATCTGTTGATCTGTCTACTGGATTTGAAATCTTGCAAGAGAAGACCTTAGTCATCAGTGTTTTCTAGTTACTTCTCTTTTATGGTTTTGAGGCACCCTCTGGCCATCACTTGTTCTTAATAAAGAAAGGCATAAGTTTGCAAAGCGACCTGTCCCTTGCCTGAAAAGCTTTGTTCCACCTGGCAGTGGGCCCCAGTAATTCCTGGGTTCTCCCTGCTCAGAAATGCAAGGCCAGCTTTCCAGGGCAGGACACCTGTCGAGTCTTTACCACAAGGGCACCCATCCCCAGATCACTACATGCTCCTGCCTCTTGGGCACAGTCGCCTCCTCCAAGTGCGTGCCATCAGCCTGGTTATTCAAGGCCATGTTCCCTCAGGGTGCAGCTCTGTAGAGGAGCGAAGCAGACCCCAGACACACTCAGACAGGGCTTGGCTTGATGCCATTTGTAAGCGGTGACTGATATAAATTCAGAGCTTTGGATCAGATAAAACTTTGATAAATGGCTTCTGAGTGTGCTGGTAGCAATACCTACTCCTGTCCATTCTGAGCCACCTGCTCCAATCAGCTTCGTTTTGTTTAATCAACAGCACAGGCAACAATGCTTGAAAGCCGTCACGCCTGTGAGAGATGGTGGAGATAGTCCCTCCTGAAGGGTACCGAGAGACAGAAAAGTACAAAAACTCCCAGCTCTATTCAGAAGCCCCATGCCTGGGCTAACACAGTGCATCTTCTTCTCTCATGAATGTTTGAGTAGGGACAAAGGTGGCACCATCAAGTAGACCCTAGAGGCCCCTGGGCCTGTACACAGATGCTGAGTGTCATCCAGACCAGCCCCTTCATTGGGCACGCCTCACCTGGCCTTTGGCCACCCGTACCTGTAGCAAGCGGCACTCCAGCCCGGGCCTCTCTCAGAAGGAGACAAGCCCACCACTCTCCCTGATGCCATCACCTCCCCCACAGTGTCAGGCTCACAAAACCCACTCCCCACCCCTCCGACCGTGCATCAGAATCATCTAGATAAAGAAGTGGTGTCAGCCGAGCAGAGAGGCGAGCAGATGGGGCCTATTCACGAAAGGGAAAGCATTTGAAAGACCAGAACCTTCCCTCACACTGCAGGTGCACTAATCAGTCCCGTCTAAGCCACTCAACCGTGCAGGGCCGTTCCATGCTTGCAGCACCCACAAACGACTGTCCCCTACCCAAGTCCCACAGCCTAGGAGGCTCATCTCATGAGCCCTGGTCACGACCACCCACAGGAATGGAGGAAAGGCCAGCTTCCCAGGAGAAAGGCTGTGTGAAGAGATGAGACGTGTAGAGCCATGCCGCCCTTTCCTACTGGCCCCACAGAAAGAGCGAATACATAAACTCAGCGCAACTCGGGCCTGGGCTTGAAAACTCTATGAATCTGTTGCTTCTTTTGTAAATGAGGAGAGAACAGCCCAGGCTAGAGAGACAGCACACTCATTCTCAAGCCCAGTTCTGCCACTGACTTGCTGGGCGACTTTGAGCAAGTTAGTATACTTCTCTGAGCTTGGTTCCTTGTTTGTAAAAATGAGGATTTACATCTCAAGGTGTATTCATTTACTTAGTTATTCAGGACATAATTATTCAACTTGTACTGAGCTTCAGGCAGTGTTCTAGATGCTGGCGGGCATGGTGAACAAATGAACTATGTAGGGTACAGCACAGCATATAGGTGCTAAGTCAGTAATGACTGTTATTGCTCTTACTATTGCTAGTGAGTTTTGTCATGAGAAGCAACTGGAATTAAAGTATGCTAGTGTATTTTATACATATAAAGCTCTGCCGGGTTCGATGACTCAGCCTGTAATTCCACACCTTTGGGAGGCCGAGGTGAGTGGATGGCCTGAGCCCACGGGTTCGAGACCTGCCTGGGCAGCGAGACCTCATCTCTACAATAAATCAAAAAATCAGCCGGATGTGGTAGCGCGCGCCTGTAATTCCAGCTACTCGGAAGGCTGAGGCGGAAGGATCGCCGGAGCCCAGCAGGTCGAGGCTGCGGGGCCAGGAGCGGCAACTGCACTCCAGTCTGGGCGACAGAGTGAGACTCCAACTCGAAAAATAAATAAATAATAAATAAATAAATCTAAAGCTCTTTGCAACATGAGCCAATATGACTTCTTCCACGCGTCATACGCTGAGAGAGAACCAGTTGGCTGCCCTCGTCCCCTTTCAGTGTTGTCAGAGAGCAGTCACCAGCTCTCGCCACGCCTCCTGTCTCACATGCACAGCTACCTTAGAAGTCATGCGCCGAACAGGCTGTGGGGGACATCAGCCTTTGTCTCCCTTCAAGTTGCTTCTTTTGCTGTGTGTTTCTCTGTCCATTGCAACTTTAAGCATAAATACTAGATTTTAAAATTATACATATTTGTGTGTATACGCATGTATGTAGATAGATATATAGATGATGGATTGATAGATGATAGACTTTGCTGGTGATTGATCACCCATCTATCTATTGATCAATAGATCAATAGATAGATGGGTGATAGAGAAAAAGACAGATAGATGATAGTTATCTAATAGATAGATGATAGATAAATGATCAATAGATCGGTAATAGACCGATAGGTAAATGACAGAAAGATAGATAGATAGATAGATAGATAGATGTGAATGGATCCATGATTGCCTATCTACAATAAAGGCTTAAGGAAAGCCCCCAGAGGGTTGGGTCTTCTACAAAACTAAGTTCAACCAGTCCTGCCTCTGAGGACAAGGAGAAGATGGCAACCCCAGCAGGCCATCAGGCTACACTAGCCAAATCCTAGATAGGCAGAGTCCGCAAAATCACATTTGGGCTGGAGCCACTGTGAATGACTTAGGAACCTACTTGCTTAAGTGGTCAGTTCTCTCTTTGGAGAGACAAGTCATGCTTATGGGCTCCTGTCCATGCATGAACCATGACTGAGACCACAAAGCTATGCATGTGACCAAGAGAGAGTGAGCCTGTGTTCTTGCAGAAGGTCAAAGGTCAAGTGTATGCCTAGCCCTGGAGCAACACCAAAACTCACCACTGCTCATCCCAGCTGCCGTGGCCAGCAGGGCACTGCAGTGCATCCTCCTGCTCCAGCACCGTGGCTCTCTGGGCCCCTCCAGTGCCCTTCCAGCATCCACAAACTAGCCAACGTCAGAGATATCCGGGAAGCTTCCAGGGACCGCAGTCTTTCTTGAAGGTGGCAGAGGGAACTCAACCTTCACCCCACCCTGAGTCACAAAGGTAAAATCAGGATGGAAATCAAAGGACCCATTTTTGTACTTAATTTCCGTTGATTAAAAAAATATGTAAATGCAAAGATGTTGACACGATTAAGCCATTATGGTCTATTGTGCAATTATTTCTTTGATAGTTCATGACGGCTCAATTGGAGGCATAATGGACTATTATGCAATGACATCTTTGCTGAGTTTTCTGCTTGTTTTCCTCTTTTCCTTAATTTTCTTTCCTTCATCTTTCCTCCTTTAAAAAAAAGAGAGAAAATTTTTCATTTGCAGATCATTGACTTTTTAATGTCAGATTATTTACTCAATAGTCAATAACGATGCCTTCAGATTCATTATGGGCTATCGTGTAAATAGCTAATTGCATTAATTACAGCCTTTTTACAAATGTTTAGTTTGCAGCTCATCACACCCATGGACTGTGTAATTGCTGCTCTCGGGGCTGATGGGCAGGCACAGCCCTGGGTGTCTGCTTGGTGACAGGGGGACGTCTGTTGCCTTTGTTCCAACCTGACCAAGTTCTAGCCACTAACCACATCTGTGCATACATGTGTGCGTTTGTGTGCATGCGTGTGCATATCCAGAGAGGAGCTATGATGTGTACATTTGTCCATTATCTCACTTTATATTTATACAATGAGGAATGATTATTCCTGTGCAACGAAAAACGGTACAGTAAAAAAATCATGCTAATTTAAAAGAGGGGGAAGTCTGTGACCTGGAAAGACAAACTTATTAAGACATATGTGTTCCATGGGGCATTTTTCTTTTGTAGAATGTAGCTAGTGACTTCTAGAATGGATGCAGATCCTGGAGTGTGTACCGGACGAATCTCCTAGGAACTGGCCATCATATACTCGTGAGGCTCATTGTGGCCTTGTAAACAAGGCTTTGTGTTCATGAACTGAAATTCCTGCGGACATGGAGTCTTTTTCAGTGCCTTCCCAGGACCATATTTTGCATATCCATTTGAGGTGAACTGAGACACAAGATGGACAAGGGCCACACTGAGTCAGCTGGTGTTCACTTGTGGTCCTTGGAGCAAGGTGACTCTTCCCACTCTTGATGACCTCCCCAAGTTCCCTCAACTGCCTGTTCCCTGAGCCCCAGGTTCACCACCGCATCTTCTTTCACTGTCCCGTATGGTTTCCTTTCCTTCTTGCACTTTCCCCCAGCACCATTTCCCACCCTTTGCTGCTTATCTTAGACAGTCCCTGGCCAATCTGTCAGTCAAGATAAATTGCTTTGCATGTCAGGGTGCAGCAGTACCTTTAGAACTGGGAAAAAATGTACCTATCAGTGATCAGATCTAGTTGGTATTTGGGTAAGGGGACAGGGCACAGGGAAGTGGTCCTCTTTCCCAAAACAGCAAGGCCTTCATCCACAACTACAGCTAGCCTCACAATACACTAGGCCCGAGGCTATCCACTCAACAACCCTGCCCAGTACAGAACCTAGAAGAGAACCATGATCCATCCACATAAACCGTGTCATCCAAAGACAGCACCCATCAATCACTGGACACTGTAGCTTGTACCAATTTTATTGTAGACCTTCTGAAATTTCACTTAACTGGACATCGTGAAAAGGGGTACAAAATTTAAAAGGTTTCCTGAACATTCCAAAGACAAATAATTATCTTTCTGCATCCAAACAAAAAGTCAGTGTTGGGGACGTATACAACACGTCAGCTTCTGGGTTGACTCCAGGCCAGTGGTGATCCCTTCTGGTTCCTCTCCCTTCTATGTCCATGTCCATCTGTCTTAGACAGTCATGTCTGGCTCCTCAAATGCGGGCAGTAACCTCTTCCATCGACACAACCCCTCATGTGGACTCTCCTGTGCCCTGGAGCAGGAAAGCAAATGCAGACATCAAAAGGCATGACCCCAAATTTAAAGTCAGAAACACTAGAAAACATGACTACCAGAAACCCCAGCCCTCAGCCATGCTGGGAGCTAACTTTCATCAAGGATGTAGGGAAAACCCCTCAGCTGTTCTCCAAACGAAGGCACGGGGCCCCTGTGTGGCTCGTACAGAGGTGACTCTTTCCACTTGATCTGTGGTGACCAAGTGCTGAAGGTCCTAAAGCCTCTGCAGCTCCACCTCCTGGGACTTGAACTTGGTGAGCTGGTGACATGACACATCCATGCCTCCCACTGGTCGCATGCACATTCCTCCACCTTCAGAATGCTTTCCTCTTCTAACTGATGACTTTTCAAATATCATGGTCAGTAATCATTCCAAAATAATTTTAAGGGCAAAAGAAAATAAATATGTTTGACCTAGGAGAAAAAAGAGAGTCAAGGGACTAGTTTATATGAAGTTATGGCATTTATCGTTCAACTAAAAAAGAATCTGAGACTTTAACATAATAAAGCCTTTTACGCATTCCACGGCCTTCTTTTTTTTAACATAAGGCCTAAATGGCACATCTCTCATATCTAGCCCCAGTAGGTGCAGAAATCTATTCAGATGGTTCCACTACACGTGAGAGAATTAGAGAAAAGAGAGAGAGGATGCTTACTAACTGGAAAAATTCGTTGCATTTCTGAGACTTGGTTGCGTGTGTCAGAAACCAATGTCAACAGAGTTTAAGGCAAATGGATTGATCAAGAATACCCTCCCAGGGCCTCCTAGAACCAAACAGAGCAGTGGACTGGGCCTTGGAACCCTGGGAGCCTGAGCATTCAGGGTCCTCACTTTCTCTTATCCCTGCTTTCCTCCTCTACTTCCTGCCGAGGGAAGTACTGTGGCTGCCAAAGACCAAGATTCTACCATTGAAAGAAAGTCTCGCTGGATCCCAGATACAAATAGTTCTAATTGTGAATTACCCACTCCTAGACTTATCAATGCTGCCCAAGAAATCACTAGAATCATAGCTAATCACCCAGGACCATTTTAGTACAGTGCGAGGGAAAGATGGAGTAGATTCTTTTTTTTTTTTTTTTTTTTTTTTTGAGTTGGAGTCTCACTCTGTCACCCAGACGGGAGTGCAGTGGCCGCTCCAGGCCACCGCAGCCTCGACCAGCTGGGCTCCGGTGATCCTTCCGCCTCAACCTTCCAAGTAGCCGGAATTACAGGCATGCACTACCACGCCCGGCTGATTTTTTTATTTATTGTAGAGATGAGGTCTCACTGCCCAGGTGGGTCTTGAACCCGCGGGCTCAGGCAATCCACTCACCTCAGCCTCC
This sequence comes from Carlito syrichta, assembly GCF_000164805.1. NCBI lineage: Eukaryota > Metazoa > Chordata > Mammalia > Primates > Tarsiidae > Carlito > Carlito syrichta. Next base: position 421,315 of record NW_007248527.1, read on the forward strand.
CAAAGGCGCGGGATTACAGACTGAGCCACTGAGCCCGGCTCATATCATGCTTTTGAGTCCTTTGATACTTAACAAACTTTTCCACCTGTAAATTTCAGCTTTTTTTTTTTTTTTTTTTTTTGAGTTGGAGTCTCACTCTGTCGCCCAAACTGGAGTGCAGTGGCCGCTCCTGGCCACCGCAGCCTCACCTGCTGGGCTCCGGCGATCCTCCCGCCTCAGCCTTCCAAGTAACCGGAATTACAGGCACGCGCTACCACGCCCAGCTGATTTTTTGATTTATTGTAAAAATGAGGTCTCGCTGCCCAGGCGGGTCTCGAACCCGCGGGCTCAGGCCATCCACTCACCTCAGCCTCCCAAAGGCGCGGGATGACAGGCTGAGAGTAGATTCTAACAGAAGAGGGAGAAAAGGTGTGGTGAGCAAAGAAAACAAAGGTATTCTCTGAGTGTAATCTCCCCAGTAGTAATCATAACCGTCTTTCAATTATCCGTGACTGGATTGATTAGCAGGAATGGGGACAACCTAAGGCAGGGTTGCAAACAATCAGAACACCTTTACCAAGTCCTTGCAACATGGGTCAGTAGAACAGAAAGGAAAGACATGGCCCCTGGCCTCATGCAGCTTGGAGTCTCAAGGCAGAAGAAGCAAGACTACTGAGTAGATTTAAACGCAAACTTTGTGACATCAGCTGGAGTAACAGCTGAATCACTGAGCTTGGTCAGGAGGCAGAAGACATAGCATGGCTTGAAAAAGGATTTGTATTTGCAGCTTTGCAGTTTTGTGGGGCACAGTCACAGGGAAAGAAATGGCAAATTGTTCCTACATGCATATTACCTGGAGTTTATGGTCGAGCTAGTGAACTCACCTCCCAAGGCTGATGTCACATGTCCCCTAAAATTCCTGATGAAAAGGTATTGTCCCTATGTGAGTCTTCCAGCAAGTGCAAATAATGCTATTGCCTACGAGACCTACGACAGTTCCTAACTCCCAGAAAGGTGGTCCAATCTGGACCTGGAATTCCAGATGCATCAGGGAAGCAAGCATTTGTATCCCAAGTCAGAGCATGGGGGCCCCAGGACTCTGCCCTAACATTTTAGACCATCAGCTCTGTCATCCATAGACATGCTTTGGGTGCAAATCAGGAAGCAACATCAGGAAGCAGAAATGGCCGCTTTGCCTTCTCCGTGAACACCCCTGTCACGTGTGCTGGGGGACACGCATGGACCTCACTGGATGAGACCCCAATACTAATCAATCGGTGGCAAGTTGGCAAGGACGAACCATATCGTGAATCATTCATTTCAGAGTTTTCTTTAATATCAAGATCCCATGCAGATTCTTGAATGAGTCAATTACCAAAAGTTTGTTGCCTGCACAAAGCTTCAGAAATATGCAGAATATACCATAAAATCAGAGTATTTAGAACCCTGGGAAGATTGGAGCTAGAAGTGACCATAGGAATATCTTAGCCCAATGATTTTCAAACTCAAGTGTCCGGAAGTATCACCTATGACATCTGTCGCAAAGACTCCCATGTGTCTCCCCCAGATATTCCACCATGTGTCTTCCCTAGATATTTTGCTTCCACGGACCTAGAGTAGGCCCACCTTCATGATGACTGAGCTCCGTGGATCACACTTTGAAAACCCCAGCCCACTGTGTAGGAATCAGAAGCACAATGGCTTCAGTGACCCCTGGAATCACATGGAGGCTGGGCAGAACGGGGACTAGAACCCAGGGCTTTGATGCTCAAAACACTGACTCTATTTCAGTAACTGCTTTTCTGGAGTGCCTAGATGATTAACAGCTTCAACAACCAGAATATTTTGTCTCTAATTCTGATAAGCAATAATTATTTCCCAGAGGGTGGGGTAAATAGAATATAAGGTAGAAGATAAGGATATGTTATAAATTGGAAAAGAAGCCTCCGGTCCCATATTAATCCACACTACTTTGCTCTACACTAAAGACAATTGCATTTACTTTTTTTTTTTTTTGTCTTTGAAAGAAAATGTTGCAGAAGAAAATCAAATGAACGCCCAAGTCATGTTCCCTCAAAAAGGAATACCAGGCAAACTTTTAATGCAGATGATCCTGGAGCACTTTAATAGTTAAGTGGTCCATGATGATTTTTCTTAACATAGATCCTCATTAAAAGAGGAAGAGTAAGAGAGGGAGAGAAAAAAGAAGCTAAGGAATATCTTTGAAAACCAATGGATTCAATGCCAGTTCTTTTTCTTTTACTTAATTTTCCAGATATCTCAGCATGATCTGAATAAATTATGCTGACAATACCACAATATACATGATAAATCATCAGTGCAATGTTAGTGATATATTGCATGAAATGTAAATAATAACCAGGACTGCTAATTGGCTCGCTTCTAAGGAACAAAGCTCTGACCGCGTGGCTTTGCCAGTCTTGGCTCAGTCATTAAGCATTTCTGCTGGTAAGCTGTTTCTGATGATCTGGAGAGGAAAGCACAGCCTTGCAGATAAACCTTTGTGTGGAAGCTCTTCTGGCAAGAGCACGGCCTAGGAGAGAGCCCGTGGTGAGTCACGGGTGGCATTTCCTTGTCCCACCAGGGTGCCAGTAGACCTGGCCTTGCTTCTAGTGCAAAACTGCCCCCTCCCCGCCCAGGAGTGGCGAGACTCAGACAAGGAAAACCTCTTCAAGTCAGTTAAGTTGCTGAATCTTTCCCAAAACTCTTCTGACTCATTCTGATTTCTTTCTTTTTTTTTTTTTTTTGCTTTGATAACGATTTGATTACAACTTCATTTGACCAGCAACATAAGCTGTTTCTATGTGCTTCTTATTTTGAAAATACTTTGTTAGCATTCATCATATGTTTATGGAGCTTAAAAATATATTTTGTTTCCTTTTCCCAAACAAATCCTTCTGCTTTCTGACAGGGTTGAGCTTCTTATCTACAGTGTTCCCTCTGTGTCAAACAATGTCTCGGGAAAAAATAACCCGGGTGACGGTGGGCGTATTCATTCACTCACTGAGCACGCCAGAAGATGGTGTTGGGTCCTGAGGGGACACAGAGCCAATGACATGGCCCAGGTTCCCACTTTCAGGGTCTTACCTTCCGGCGGGGGGAGGGCAAGGAGAGAAGGAAAGAAAAAACACACACGTTAACCAATGGAGTTGAGATCATATTGGGTAGAACAATGGGATAGAGAGTAGCAGGGATGACAGGTGGCTTGAGGAGGCCTCTGAGAAGAGGTGACATTTGAGTTGAGACCCAGGGGACCAACAGGCCCAGTCATGCCCATAGCTAAGGAGGGTGTGTTCCAAAGAGACAGGACAGCATATACCAAGTCCCTGAGGCTGGAGCACTCTGTTGAGTGAGGAAGGAAGAGGGACACAGCGACTGAGGAACTGGTTTCTCAGTGTAGCCATGATTACCCCTCAGGGCACTACTTGGTGAAAAGAAAGCTTTCCTTCTGCCATGCCTAGGGTTCCTACACAAGACTCCATCCCCAAAGCTCCCACTTCATATGACACCTTCTATCAGCAGGACGGTGGCTTCCAAACCACCACCGATGCAGCCTGTCTTCTAACTCCTTGTGTCTGGGATTTGAATTTGTTCCCTCGTCAAACCTGCTGGCTTCCCTAAGAGCAGGGCCACTCTACTTGAAGGCTGGCCAGCCCACCACAGATGTGATCTAGCTCAGGGCCAGGTCCTGGATGCCACCACCAAGGACTGGGCCTGGAGGGTGGTTTCTGTATTCACTGCCATCTCGGGGCTCAGGAGTCAAGATGCCAGCCAGCCAACAGCACCACCCGTCAGGGGCTGGTGTGTGGTTCCCTGGCACACATAGCCAGGGCCTGCTGCCCCTTGTTTGTCAGTGAGCTAAGCCTAACCATTCACCTCCCCTCAGGGATGAAAAGGTAACGAGGGAAGTTCCTGACAGGAAAGTGGAGTCACCGATGTGTTTCCTAGAAAGTTCCCTTCAGTGGCTTCCGGCAAGAACCACCTTCTTGCTGGAAGGCTCTGAAGACTAAAGAACTGCCCCTCACCCCCAATATTTCTCTTTCAAATAGGCTGGTAGCACTAGTTCCTTCCAAGAGTTAACTTGGACAGTGGCCTGCACCCCAGAGAAGCTCCCGTGAAGCCAACCAACACCCGAATAAGGGCAGCTTTTACTGTCAAAAATTATCAAGCCAGGGACTGTGGCCAAACAGAAGAGCTGCAGGTTTAGCAACTCTCTTCTTGCTGCTGTCATTTCTAGGCCTCCACGCTGGCATCATCAAAACCATTTATTAAGCACTCCATCTGCATAGAGCTCTAATATAGGCCTGGGACAGAGTGAATTCATTAGACAAAAGGTCCCCATTGCAGAGGTACAGATCCACTGGAGACAGTGATGAAGCAGCCTAGCTGGTGAAGGCGGGCATTAAGCCAAAAGGCAAAGTTACAAAGTATTTGCATTGGACACAGGCAGAAGGGTCAGAAGATTCTAGTGGGGACAAGAAGTGGAGAAAGAGGGTTTATGTAAGTTGAGAGCAATTCTGCCATTTGGATTTCAAAGGCTCCTTATCTAATGGAGAGACACGACCATTGGATTCAAAATCAAAGTATAACCATTCTTTTGTTGAACTTTAATGTTCAAAATGATACCAGACTTTCAGTTCAGAAACAAGATGGCATAGTAGCACATTTTCTTGGCCTTGCCCTCTAAATATTATGAAAATTATTCAATAGACCATGTTAGAAGGACTCTAACGTTTGGAAAAAAGAAGGTGGATTGCCCAGGGAACTCAGAACTTGAATGATAGTGTGATGAGTTCCCCAAGTTTTCTTTTTATATTCCATACACTACTAGACCAGGTTTCAGAGAAGTCTGCAGCCCAGCACTGCCCACAAGCATAGACACACACATGAATATGCATGCACAAAAGTGAAGCCAAAGAACTAGGAAAAGGGAAGCCCAACAAAGAACATGTGGAAGATGCCAACCCTGCTCTACAACCTGGGCCCAGGAGAATGGCTCAATCAGTGGGTAACAGAGGCAGCAGCAAAGTGCAGCTGTCCCAGCCCTTGCTCATATGTTCCCTAATGTAATAGTCACAATATACAATTTAATTCACTACTTATACTAAGAATGAGAAAAATAATAACTTGAATGAAAGAAAACAACCAGCTGATGCCAATACCCTGATGGATTAGATGTTGAATTTATCCAACAAGAATTTTAGAAAACCACCATAAAAAATGCTTCAACAAGCATTATAAACTATTGTGAAACAAATGAAAAAATAGAAGTTATAAAAAAGAACCAAATGGAAATTATAAAACTGAAAAAATATATCCAAAATAAAAAAAATCCACTGGTGGGTTCAATAATAAATTGGAGATGACAGAGGATGGAAGACAGGTCAATAGAATTTACTCATTTAAAACAACAGAAGGAAAAACCAAACAGAGCCTCAGGGATCTGTGGAACAATAACAAAAGACCTAACTTTTATATCAACAGAGTTCCAGAAGCAGTAGAGAGAGAAAAAACAACTGGAAAAACAAATTTGAAAAAAATAGCTGAAAACTTCCAAAATTTGTTGAAAAACATAAATTTGCAGATGTATGAAAGTGGGCAAACTCCAAATAGGGATAAGTTTACACTGAGAACATATCATAATTAAAAGACTGAAAGCTAAATACAACAAAAACAACTTTAAAAACAGCTAGAGAGAAAGGATGCATTACCTAAAAAGAAACACCAATTTGAATGACAATGGATTTCTTATCTGAAGCTATGGAGGCCAGAGCAAAGTGGCACAATATTTTTCAAGTGCTGGAAAAAAAGAAAACTGTGAACTTCACATCCTATATCTGGCAAAACTATCCTTCAGGAATAAAGAGAAAATAAAGGCATTGTGGGGAAAATAAAAACTAAGATAACCTGTGGCTACAATACATACTCTTTAAGAAAGGTAAAAGCAAACAAACAAAAAAACCTCTCTAAATGAAAAGAGAAAGACAACAAAAGAAAGATAGGACCTTCAAACATAATAGACTATGAGTTTCTTTATGGTGAAAGAAAAATTATACCACCATCTAATGTGGTGATTATCAGATGTAGAGGTACACTTCAAAACGAGTATATTTAAAAAGTGGAGAGTGGAAGGACCTTAAGGGAAGTAAGGTCCATACACTTCACTTAAAGTGATAGAACCATGTGTACGTGGTAAGATTTACAGTACCTGCTAAGCAAGCTATACAAAATGATATATTCAAAAGTAAAAATAAATCAAAATAGAACTCCAAATATTTTAATTAACTCACATAAAAGCAATAAAAAAGAAACAGAGCAAATGAAACCAAAAAAACAAATAAAAAGCAAATAATAAAAGGGAAAACATAAATCTTAAGATATCAATAATGACTTTTAAGTGTACAAACTCTAAATACAGCAACCAAAAAGATGTGTGTTTAGCAAAGTAAGTAAAAAAACATGACCCAACCAAAGGTTGTCTACAAGAAACTCACTTCAAACATGACAACTAGGTAGATTGAATGTAAAAGGATGGAAAAAATAAATATCATGGAAACACCAAATTAAAAATGACACTATTCTAAAATCAGATAAGTAGACCTTGAAACAAAAAATAAATTATTTATGACAAAAAAGGACATTACCTCCACCCTGAGATACCACCTAACTTCAGTAAAGATGGCCTTCATTAATAAAGCAAAAAGTAACAGATGTGGTGAGAATGTGGAGAAAAGAGAACGCTTCTACACTGGTGGTGGGAGTGCAAACTAATTCAACCTCTATGGAAAACAGTGTGGCAATTTCTAAAAGAATTAGAAATTGACCTTCCATCCAACCCAGCAATTCTCCTTCTGGGAATATACCTAAAGGAACTCAAATCATTCTACAAAAAAGATACCTGTGTATGCATGTTTATTGCAGCACTATTCACAACAGCAAAAACATAGAACCAACCATGTTGCCGTTGAAACTGAACTGGTTAAAAAAATGGGTTACGTATACGTGATGGAATATTATGCAACCATAAAGAAGGACAAAATTATGAACTTCACAGCAACCTGGATGTATTTAACATCTATCATATTCAGTGATCTGTCACAGAAACAAAAAACTGAGTACCACATGTTCTCACTCGTAAGTGGACCCTGAACACATATCATAATATTACAAAAAAGAGATTGGCAGTAGCGGGCCACTGCCAGGGAAGGTGAAGCACATAACATCAATAAGGGTGCCTTATCCTAATCCAGGCAAAGTGAGGTCCAATGAGAGGCCCAAAACGTCACTTGTACCTAAACCACTTATGAACGCAATTCTGGCTTGAATCTCACAACTTTAAAATCAACTTAAAAAGAAAGTATTCAAACTTTTTTTTTAAAAAAGGACATTACTAAGATGAATGCATCAGCCCACAAGAAGAAGACATAGCAATCCTAATTGTATATAAAACACATAACAGAGCTTCAAAGTACAAGTAGCAAAAACTGATAGACTTAAAATAAGAAATAGAAAAATCCACAATTGCAGTTGAAACTTCAACAGCTCACTATTGGAAATTGATAGAACTACTAGATAGAAAATTAGTAAGGACATATAAAATAATTTTTAAATGTACAAAGAATATAAATAGATATTTTTCCACAGAAAGTAAACAAATGGCAAAAAAACACCTGAAAAGATGTGTCGATATATTTAGCCATCAGGGAAATGCAAATCAAACCCCACAATGAGATGCCATTTCACAACCCTGAGGATAGATATAATAATAATTTTTAAAAAGACAATCATAAGTGTTGATGAGGATGTGAAGAAAATGGAACCCTCACACACTGCTGGTGGGAATATAAGATGGTACAACTGTTCTAAAAATCAATCTGGCAGTTCCTGCAAAAGTTAAACACACGACAATTCCACTTGTAGGTATTTACTCAAGCGAGATAAAAACGTATCTCTATATAAAACTTATTCCTGATTTTTATGGAAGCATTATTCGTAATTGTCAAAACGTGATAATAGCCCAAATGTCCATCAGCTGGTAAATGAATGAATAAATAAAATGTGGTATACATATAAGGAAAAAAAAGAAAGAGAGAAAAGAAAATTAGCAAGGATATAAAATAACTGAATACAATTGATCCTCTTGGTCAATAGGATAGGTCCAAGAGGATCCATTTGACATTTATAAAACACTTCCTCCAACAACAGCAGAATGCATATTCTTCAAAATCCACCAAGGTAGACTAAATCCTGAGTCATAAAAGAAACCTCAATACAGTTAAAAGAACTGAAATTATACAGACTATGTTCTCTTGCCATAATGGGAATCAAACTACAAATCAACAATAGAAAGGTAACTGGAAAATTCCCAATAATTATACATTTTAAAATGCACTTCCAAATAACTCATGGGTCAAAGAGGAAGTCTCATCAAAAATAAAAATACAGGGAATATAATGAAAAGAAAAATGATCATATCAAATGTATGGACTGCATCCAAAGTAGTAGGGAGTAGGAAATTTATATCAGTAAATACAGTTGACCCTTGAATGACACAGGAATCAGGGTACCAACTCCCTGCTCCATGGAGTAAAAAACATGTGTGTAATTTTTGACTCTTCAAAATCTTAACTACTGATAGCCTCCTTTTGACTGGAAGCCTTACCAGTAATATAGTTGATTGACACATATTTTGTGTTTATATATATTATATACGGTATTCTTACAATAAAGTAAGCTAGAGAAAAGAAAATATATTTACTATGTGTCAAATGAAAGTGGATCATTATAAAAAGTCTTTATTCTTTTGTCTTCACATCAAGTATGCTGAGGAGGAGGAGGAAGAGGAAGGGCTAGTCTTGCCATCTGAGGAGTGGCAGAGAGAGAAGTGAAGGAGATGGCAGGAGAGGCAGGCACACTCAGTGTAACTTCAGAAAAACAGAGCATTCTTTCTGACTGCTTTGCTTTCCCATTTCTCTAAAAATGTTTTTGTACAGTACCAATCCTTCTTCCACTGCTTGCTTTAGTTTCATAGCCCATATTGGAGAAGGGTCCATGTCATAAAAGAAGCGAAAAGTAGTCTTGAATAGCTGAAACCTTTCTGCCAGATTACCTAGTGTCAGTTTGTTTTCTGGCACTGTTTCTTCAACATCTTCTTCCTCATTGTCTGGCATTGGTTTGAAAGCACTCATCATCATCTTCTGTTAATTCCTCTGGTGTGTCTATGAGCTCTTGAATCTCTCCAAGATCTATATCTTGAAACTCTTCACCTCCCCCCTCACCATTTTTTGCCACATCTACAGTCTTTTTTCTTTATTTCCTTGATTGTCTCTGTCATAAATTCTGTGAAGTCATGCACAACATCTGGACACATTTTTCTCCAGCAGGAACTTATTATTTGGGGCTGGATAGCTTTCACAGCTTTTCTATAACAGCGATGGTATCTTCAAGGGTGTAATCCTTCCAGACTTTCATGATGTTCTCTCTACTTAAGTTCTCTTCCATAGTGTTGACAATCCTTTCCACAGAGTATCATGTGTAATGAACCCTAAAGTTCCTTATGACCTCCTGATCTAGAGTTTGAATTAGAGGCATTGTGCTTGGGGGTAAATAGACGACATTGACACCTTCAATGTTGAACTCACATAGCTCTGGGTGGCCAAGATCATTGTCCAATTTCAAAAGAATTTTAAGAGAGAGTCCCTTACTGAACTTCCTGACTATAGGTATATAGCATTAATGGAACCAATCCAGAAAAAAGAGTTTTTATTGTCCAGGCCTTTTTGCTGTAGTACAGCCTAAAGACTTGCAACTGGGATTTACATTTTCCCTTCAAGACTAGGGTGTTAGCAACTTAATAGATGAAGGCAGTCCTGATCACTGACCTAACTGCATTTTCACATAACATAGAGTTAACCTACCTCTTTCTGCCTTAAATCCTGATATTTGCTTCTCTTCCTTACTAATGTTGTGTGTGTGTGTGCGTGTGTGTGCGTGTGTGTGTGTTTGCGCATGTGCGTGGTTGTTGTGGTTATTTTTTGTTTTGTTTTCAGAATAGAGCATATTGGCTGCATTAAAAACCTGTTCAGGCAGGTATCCTTTCTTCTCAATTATTTTCTTAGTAGTGCTGGGAACGTATCTGCTGCCTCTTGTCAATAGAAGCTACTTCTCCTGTTATCTTTACATTTTTAAAGCCAAACCTCTTTCAGAAATATCAAACCATCCTTTGCTGGCAATAAATTCTCCCACTTTAGATCCTTCAGTTTCCTTTTGCTTTAAGTTGCCATATAATGACTTTGCATTTTCTCAAACCATGTTAGAGTCTATAGGTATGCCTTTCTTGTAGAAGCCCTACACCCACATAAAAGTTGCATTTCCCATATAAAATAAAATGGGTATTTCACAAAATGTGCAAATTTTTTGTGCTTGCTGGCATAGCTAGGATGATGGCTTCACAAATTTCCTCTTCTCTCTCTCTCTCTTTTTTTTACAATGGTCTTAGGCTACATTCCTTTAACTTGAAATGGGGATGATAGGGCACATTTGTACAAGCCTATAGACCCAGCTACTCAGGTGGCTGAGGCAGTAGGATCACTTGAGCTCAGGAACTTCAATCCAACCTGACAACATAATGAGACCACGAAAGAGAGGAGAAGTAGAGAGAGAGACAGACAAACAGAAAGAAGAGGAAAGGCAGGAAAAAGGGAGAGAAGAAAAGGGAGATGGAGAGGGCAGCTGCAGACATCAACCTATGTACCCATCAAGCAATTCAACTTTTCTTGTACCATCTTGACTTTTTTCTGCCTCTTGGGAGCATCTCCAGCATCAATAGTGGCACTTAATATGGGTCACATGCTGTTATTCACGGTTTATGATATTGCACTAAACATTATAAAAAATAAGTAAGAACCGTGAGACATTACTTTTTGCTGTCAGACATACTGCTCGTGCAGTGATGATTAGTTTTACATGGCATTTTAAGGAGATACTCACAACACTTGGGCTCACCACAATAGCAATAGGCAGTGGATACAGAATGATTATGGTAGTACACATGTACTACTACAATTAATCTTATGAAGTTATGATTTGATTCTGCATCTTTACGTTTGTGAATATTTGTCTTCACAGCAAATGGTACCATGTACAGTCTGTGTTTGCATGTGTAAGTTTTGATAAATTTTAACTTTTAAAAATAGATTTGTGTACATTTTATGGAAGTGATAAAATAGGATGGTATCTACACATATTTTATACATGCAAAGCATATCTAACTTTTTCTCAAGTCTTTTTTGATATTTTTAGGCCAGTTTGTCTGTGAGGCTTTTTTTTTTTTTTCAAATTGTCTCAGATCTCCAAAAAATGTTCCAATGTATTTATTGAAAAAAATCCAGATATAGGTTGGCCCACACAGTTCAAACCCATGCTGCTCAAGGGTCAACTGCGCTAGATAATAGGAAAGATTTCAAATCAATAATCTAAATATCTGCCTCATTAAACTAAAAAAGGAAGAACAAGATAAACCTAAGGCAAGCATATGGAAGGAAATAATAAAAGTAAAAGCATAAATCAATTAAATAAAAATAGGAAAAGGATGGAAATAAATGAAAGCAGATTGTTCTTTGAAAAAATTAATAAATTAATAAAACTTTACCAGGCTAATCAATTTTTTAAAAAAGGAGAAAAGGCACAAATTACCAATTTCAGAAGTGAAATAGGACTCATCACTACTTATCTCACAAAGATCAAAAGAATAACAAAAAATATACTATGAACCACTCTATGCCTACAAATTTGTTAACTGAGATAAAATTGATCAATTTTTGAAAGACACAAATTATCAAAACTCACAAGAGAAGAAACAGATAATCTAAACAGGCCAATATCTAATTAAAAATTGAATTAATAGCCAGGTTTGGTGGCTCAGCCTGTAATCCCGCGCCTTTGGGAGGCTGAGGTGAGTGGATTGCCTGAGCCCGCGGGTTCGAGACCCACCTGGGCAGCGAGACCTCATCTCTACAATAAATCAAAAAATCAGCCGGGCGTGGTAGCGCATGCCTCTAATTCCGGCTACTCGGAAGGCTGAGGCGGAAGGATCGCCGGAGCCCAGCAGGCGAGGCTGCGGTGGCCGGGAGCGGCCACTGCACTCCAGTCTGGGCGACAGAGTGAGACTCCAACTCAAAAAAAAAAAAAAAATGAATTAATAATTAACAGCCTTCCAAAATAAAAAGCATCAAGACTAAATGAGTTCACTGGATAATGCTACCAAACATTTATGGTTGTAATTATACCAATTATCTATAATTTCTTCCAGAAAACAAAATCAAGACTGCATGATATTAATAGAAAAAATAGATACATAGATCAATGGAATAGACTAGAAAGCCCAGATATAGAGCCACACAAATATAGTCAATTGATCTTTGAAAAAAGAGCTAAGGCCGTTCAGTGGACAAAAACAGTCTTTTAACAAATTGTGCTGAATCAATTGAATGTACATATTTTTAAAAGAATGTAAATACAGACCTTATACTTTTTAATCAAAATTAAATCAAAATTGATCATATACCCAAATGCAAAACTATAAGACATCTAGAAGAAAACATAAGAGAAAATCTAGGTGGCTCTAAGTTTGGAAATAAGTGTTTAGATACACCAAAAGCATAATCTAAAACTAATTTTATAAAAAATTAAAAAGTTAAACTTTATCAAAATTGAAAACCTCTGCTCTGTGAAAAACACTAAGAATAAAAAGACATGCCATAGACTGGGAAAGAAAATTTGCAAAACATGTATCTGATAAAAGAATTGTATCCAGAATATAAAAACAACTCTTAAAACTCAACAATAAGAAAATAAACAACTCAATTCAAAAAATGAACTGAACAGAAAACTCACAGAAGAAGGCATACAGATAACCAAGAAGTAAATGAAGATATGCAACACAATTTGTAATTTGGGAATTGTAAATTAAAACAATGAGATACCACTGCACCCCTATTAGAATAACTAAAATCTGAAAACCTGACAATATCAAATGATGAAAATACAGAGGAAGATAAATTACCATTCATTGCTCAAGGGAATTCGGAATGGGACATCCATTTTGGAAGACAGTTTAGTCATGTCTTACGGTGCAAAACATAGGCTTCCCATACAAACCAGCAATTGCACTCCTATGTATTCACCCAACTTACTGGAAAATGTATACCCATGCAAAAAAACCACAAAAAACCTGCACATGAATATTCATAATAACTTTATTCATAATTAACAAAACTGGAATGAAATCAAAATGGTCTTCAATATGTAAGGAGATAAATAAATTGTGATGCATTCATACAATGCAATACTGATATGAGTAATGCTTGAATAAGTAAATATATGGGAAGAAGAGTAAAATCTGTGAGAGGAATTCCAAATAATTTATGTCGATACTGTACTCTGCCCTCAAGGAGGAGAAGGAAGCATAACTCTTCATTCCCTAAAGATGGACTGTGCACAGTGACTTCCTTCCAGAAAGTATACTAGGAAAAGGGAAAATACATCAGTAACTTTACAGTGGAGAAACCTGACACTCTACCTCAACCAGGTGATGAAAGTTAACATCAATAGTGAAAAATCATGTTGACAGTATGTACTGTGGATACAATGTGACAAATATGGCATTCTGTCTCTGTGGTCTCCTTCTCAAAAACCCATTTTAATTGTGATAAAGTCTACCTAGTCTAATCATGATAAAAACACAAGACAAATTCCAATAGAGGGACATTTTACACAATTCTTGACAAGTAGCCCTCCAAATTGTCAAGGTCATAAAAACACAAAAAGTCTGAGAAACGATCACATCCAAAAGAAGCCTAAGGAGACATGGTGACTAGATGAGATACAGTATCTTGGAGGGAATGCTGGAACAGAAAGAGAGAATTACCAAAAAAATTAAGATTATCTGAATCGAGTATGGACTGTAGGTAGAATACTGCCTCAATATTAATTTATTAATTGTAACAAATGTAAGTAATGTAAGATGATAATCATGGGAGAAACTTGGGATATGGATACTCTGTATTGCCTTCTCAATTTTTCTGTAAATCTTAAATTTTTCCGTAAGTTCTAAAAAATAAATTTTATTTTTTAAAAAAATTTGTAAACAAATTCTACTTTAAAAAATAGTCATTTTATGTTACTCCACAATTTCTAACCCTCCAGCAGCTTTTTTTGGACTTAGGATCAAATCCCAATATGGGTATACCTTGCAGACCACATCTCATTGCTTTTGTGAACCTTCGTTTAATACTTTCTAGTCATTCGGGTATTCTTTCTCTTCCACCAACTCCCCACTCTCATTCTCCATTAAGGAACTTTGCATATGTGAGAGTCTCATCATCTCACACTTTTCCGCAGCCTCTCATTTCTTCTGTTCACTATTGAATTCCTCATCTCTCTAATAGTACCTGGAACATAGTACCTGCCAACTGGTTGGATGGATTGATGGAGGGATGGATTCATGAAGATGACAGTTCCAATAACAAACCAATAATAGTTGAGATTTATAGCTTGGGAGGAATTGATCTCATTGCCATTGTCCACTGATGCATTTTGAAGACTCAACTAAACCAGCTAGGACAACTAGATATTTACGCACACGCGAGCAAAAGAATCTAAACATACATCTTATACCTTTCACAAAAATTAACTCACAATGGATCACAGACCTAAACATAAGATATAAACCTATGAAATGCCTAGGAAATAACATGGGAGAAAATCTAGGTAATCTAGAGTTTGGCAATGACTTTTTAGATCTAACACCAAAGGCACAATCCATGAAAGAAAGAAGTGGTCAACTGAACTTAACTAAAATTAAAATTTATGTCCTATGAAAGATACACTCCAGAGAATAAAAATAAAAGCCACAGACTGGAAGGAAATATTTACAAAAAACATATCTGATAATCAACTGTTATCCAGAATATACAGAGAACCCTTAAAACTCAACGAGAAAACAACTTGTTTAAAAAAAAAGCCTTAACAGATACCTCACCAGAGAAGATATTCATATGGCAAATAAGCATACAGAAAGATCTTGTGTCATAGGACAGTAGGAAAATGCATATTAGAACTGCAATGAAATACCACTACACACCAATCGGATTGGCCAAAATCCAAAACACTGAAACATCAAAGACAAGAGTGTAGAGCAGGAACTCTCATTTATTGCAGATAGGAATGTAAAATGGTACAGCCACTTTGGAAGACATTTGGTGGTTTCTTACAAAACTAACGATGCTCTTACTATACTACCCAGCAATCAGACTCTTA
Source organism: Carlito syrichta (assembly GCF_000164805.1). Taxonomy (NCBI): domain Eukaryota; kingdom Metazoa; phylum Chordata; class Mammalia; order Primates; family Tarsiidae; genus Carlito; species Carlito syrichta. The sequence continues at coordinate 436,633 of NW_007248527.1, forward strand.
GATATTTTTCCAGTGGAGTTGAAGACTTATATGCACAGATAAATTAGTATACAGACGTTTAGATCAACTTTATTCATAAATGCCAAAACTTGGAAGAAATCAAAATGTTTTTCAGTAGGTGACTGGAAAATAAACTGTGGTACATATAGACAATGGAATATTATTCAGTGCTAAAACTAAATGAGTTATCGATCCATTCAAAGACATGAAGGAATCTTAAATGCATATTATTAAGCAAAAGAAGCCCGTCGCAAAAGATTCCATACATATGATTCCAACTATATGACATTCCGGAAAAGGCAAAATAATGGAGACAGTAAAAAGATGAGTCGATGCCAAAGGTTAGGGAAAAGAGAGGGATAGATGGGTATACCACAGAGAATTTATAGAGCATAAAATTATTCTGTATGATACTATAATGATGAATATGTGTCTTTAGAATTTGTCCAAACCTATACAATGTACAAGAGTGAACCCTAATGTAAACTATGGACTTTGGATGCTAATGATGTACCAATGTACGTTTGTCGATTGTAACAAATGTACACACTGGTGGTATATTGATAATGGGAGAATCTGTGCATTTGTGGGAACAGGGGTATAAAGAAAATCTCTGTATCATCTGCTTAATTTTGCTGTAAAACTAAAACTGCTCATATACACTGGAGGTTCCAAAAAATGTATACAATTTTTAAGAGATGTTATCAGCCAGGTGTGGTGAGTACCACTGCGCTCCAGCCTGGGTGACAGAGTAAGACTACAACTCAAAAAAGAAACTTTTTTTAAAGTAAAAAAAAGATGTTATCGATGTGTTACTTTTAGTTTGCCATAATCAGAGGTGTCTAGACACTGATGATTTGAGCATCTCTTATAATTGCAGAAGTCAAACATGACTTGTATTCATCTTTTGTTATTGGAATATATTGAGTATTACAATTTCCATTCAGCTTTTTCCTTCCTTAAAATGTGCATACATTTTTGGCACCCTCTGTATATGCAAAGGAACCAAGGCCTGAGTAATGTTTACCTCAATGCCTGTGCCCCAAGTGTACCACTATGCCAATGTATCTACAACAAAGGAAAAACACTCCATACAGGGAGCTTACTAATGTCAATGCAGGCATGATGTGTCATTGACAAATAAAACCTGTGCTTTCCGATCATATTTTACCCTCAAAGGCCAAGGAGCTGTATAAAGTTAATATGATAATCTCAAAGTAGAATTATCAAACATTTGTATTACAGAAAAAAAATAGGAACCTTCTACAGTATCACTGTAGATTCAGGTTAATACCTGTTGTTAGATTTATCTCAAAATGAAAGAAATATTCATTCCCTTTGGATGGAGCTGTGCTTGCTGAACTTTTCTTCATCAGCAACCTCTTAGGTTTTTTTCAATGAATCTTATGCTTTGGGACAGTGTCTGTGACCCAAAGCAAATAACAACTAATTCATTTTCCCACAAATTTTTTTCTTTTATAGAGACACAATATTTTACATATTTATGGGGTACAGGTATTTGTTGCATGCGTAGAATGTGTGATGATCAAGCCAGGGCATAAGGATATCCATCACCTTGGTTATTTATCATTTCCATGTGTTGGCATCGCTTTGAGTCTTCTCTTCTGGTAACTTTGACACAAACAATTGCTGCCAAGTAGAGTTACCCTAGTCTGCTATCAAACATTAGAACTTATTTCTTCTATCAAACTGTCTGTGTGTACCCATTAACCAATCTTTCTTCATTGCTCCTCTTATCCACACACATTCTCCAATCTCTGGTACTATTATTTCATTTCATATATCCATGAGTCCAAGTTTTTCAGCTTCCTTATATGAGTGAAAATATGCAGCATTTGTCTTTCTGTGCCCGGCTTATTTCACTTAACATAACGACTTCTAGTTTCATCCATGTTGGTGATTTCATTCTTTTTTATGGTTGAATAATATTCCATTGTGTACATATGTCACGTTTTCTTTCTTTATCCATTCTTCAGTTGATATAGCTTCACTATTTTGAATAAGACTGCAATAAACATGTGTGTTGGTATCCCTTTGATTTACTTATTATTTTTCCTTTGCATAAATACCCAGTAGTGGCATTGCTGGACTGTATGGTAGGTCTATTTTTAGTTTTTTGAGAAATCTCCATACTGTTTTCCATAGTGGCTGCACTAATTTATATACTCACCACAGTTTGAAAGAGTTCCCTCTTCTCTGCATCCTCTGTAGCATCACTATTTTCTGTCTTTTTAATAATAGCCATTCTAACTGGGATACATTAAAAAGTCCTGGCTTAAAATGCTTACTTAAATCAAAAATAAAAGCTCTCTTACAGAAGGGCTCAAATGTTCCAAGGATCGTTGGTGCACAATGACACAGGCATTCAGGGATATGCATTGACTGTGTCTGGATTCTGGGATATAACATTGCAATTATTAATCATAAAGAGAAAAAGGACATTTACAGTAGTTGATGGCAAAGGAACAGATGAAGTCTTCAAGTATAACTAAAGTATCATTCAAACCCATAAGGCAGTGGAGCAATATTTATACAATTCTGAAAGAAAAGATGAAACAAAGATTGCCTTAATCATAAACCAGTTGTTTATTAGTCACAAATCAGTATATCTGAGCAAATTTTGCAAAGAAATATAAGACATAATAACAATTTATTGTATACTATAGAATCACTGAGAGATTTTAAATTTTGTTACCACAAAAAAGATAGGTGAGTTAATACACACGTAAATTAGTTTGATTCAGACATTCTATAATGTATACCTCTTTTAAAACATTGTGTTATACACTGTAAACATATGAATTAATTTATCAATAAAAAATAATAAATCTTAGGTCATAACCTGGATATAATAATGGCAAAAAAAAAGTTGAAGCTAAAATAACTACCACCTCAGCTTTCTTGTAGTTTTCAGTTACCTCAAATTCAATCTCAAGTACATGGTGAACATAGACTCTTCTTATAGAAGTGCATGTAATTGATTTTAGTGAAGTTTTCTCACATAGGTTCACCTCCTAAGGGTTTACAATATGATAGAAGACCTATTATTTCAATTTATGAGAAATTATAGACCAAAGTTTAATATGGAGTTTTAAGAAGATGTCCTTTATTGACTCAGATGAGGTAACTTACAGTGTACCCATTCTCCCACTGAACTAGAAAATCCATATAAAATACACAAAGAAATATCTGCTTACACAATTAGAGAGTTACCAAAGCAGTCAAGATTGAGGGGCCATGTCCTGGAAAGAAGGGAAGAGTTGTGAAAGTTAATCCAACCTTTCATCTACTAGTTTTCCCCTTGAAGCATTAACCAATCTTGGGCTGCAAAGGGCAAGGAGTCTGAGAAGCTGGACTTAATCTCTTCTTCATTTCACAAGGCTAAAAACACAAAAATTGGAATTTAGGACTGCATCTGAGTATAAACAGTCAAGTTCCCGGAGAGCAGGAAATCACATAGACACACTTCTGGCACTCTTCACAGTTTTCTCCTTGAGACATTTACTGATTCCTAAGCTTTGTGGGCTAGAGTCCCTGAAGACAAGAAAAAATTGGAATAAAATCTGAAAGGATATTTTGTCAATCTTACTAAGCTCGAAATACAAAAATTAAATTTCCAAACTGACCAATGAGGCAGGACACTACCTTTCAGTTAGGATGCCTAAAGGGCAAACAAAAAATAGAATCAGTCTTACAGATACTACAACCCATACAGGAGGCAACTGAGTTATGAACTGGATCAAATTGATATGCTTACTCTCTAACTGCCTTCTAGAGGATAAGGTGGATGCATTCCAAAAAAATAATCACCAAAAACTTCCATAGTTTTTCAGAGAGTATGTCTAGCATAAAATAAATTATAAAGCACACACACACACACAAAACAAAATAGGAGGAAAAAACAGAGGGAAAAAATATTCAAATTGAAACATTCCCATAGGTTTGAGGTTAACAGACACTGATTTTTAAATAAGTATGATTAGCATGTTTAGGAATATAGAAAAGATGAAGTTCTCCCAAGATAACTGAATATTTTTTAAAGAATAAAATACAAAATCTAGATTTGAAAAAAATTAACAACTGAAAACAGATACTCAATAGAAGCATTTGGCAGCAAATTAAACACAACTAAAGAAAAAATAAGTAAACTGGAAAATAGAACAGGAGACAATTCACATGAAAAATAACATAGAGAAAATATATGGAAAAATATAGAAAAAAATGCAAGGGGAGTATGGGGTAGAGTAAAAATGTTTAATATATTAGTAATTAAAAATTACAAAGGAAGTAGAGAAGAAAAGAGCAACAGCAATATTTGAAGAAATAATGGCCAATAATAATCCAAGGAAATAATTTGCCAATATAAAACATAAACTGGCATACATCTAATCAAGATTCAAGAAACTCTGCAAGCCTTAGGTATAATAAATATTTAAAATTTGCACCTCTGAACGTCAGAGCCTAACTACTAGTAACAAAGAAAAAAAATCCTTAAAAGCATCCAGAGAAGAAAGAAAGTAAAGAGTATTACCTTAAAAGTAGTAGTAATAAAAGACTGACAGCTGACTTTTACAGAGGAACGATGAAAGCCAGGGGAAACTGGAAAGCCATCAATAACTAATGGATGTCAAATAAGAAATTAAAGGGAATATTAAAAATATCTTGAAGCAAATGAAAACAAAAACATAACATACTAAAATGTAGCAAAAGCATTTCTAAGATAGATGTTTATAGCAACAAATGCCTATAACAAAGAGAGAGGCTGCATATAAATGACTTAATATTATACTTCAAAGAACTAGAAAAATGACAAACTAAGTCCAAAATTAACAGAAGAAAGACTATAAAAAATATCAGAGCACAAGTAATAAAATTAACTGGAAAAAATACAAAAGATCAATATAATTAAGTGTTGTTTTTTAAAAAAATAAAATTGACAAACCCTTATTTAGACTAGTCAAGAAGAGTTCAAATAAATAAAGTCTAAAATAAAATAGAAGACATTGAAACTAATAGCACAGAATACAAAGGATCATAAGTTACTATTACGAACAATTGTATGCCAACAAATTGGATAATCTAGAAGAACTGGAAAAATTCTTAAACACATACAATATGCCAAGATGAAATAATGAAGAAATATAAAATCTGAATAAATCACTTATGAGAGGAGAATTAATCAATAATAAAAAGTTTCCCATCAAAGAAAATCCCAGGACCTAATGAACAAACTGCTGAATTCTACTAAACATGTAAAGAACAACTAATACCAATTCTTCTCAAACTCTACCAAAACAAAAAAAAATTATATAAGAGGGAATATTTCCAAGTCCATCGTAAAAACATTGTCCTAATATGAAAGTCAGACAATGATACTACAAGAAAAACAATTACAAGTCAATGTCCTTGATAAGCCTACATGCAAAAATCCTCAAGAAAATACTAACAACCTGTTTCAAAAGTACATTAAAAGGATTATGTACCATGATCAATGAGATTTATTTCTGAGATACAAGGATGATTCAGCATATGCAAATCAATAAATGTGACACACCACATTAACAGAATAAAAGACAAAATCAATGTGACCTTTTTAATACATGCAGAAAAAGTATTTAGTAAAATTCAACATCATTTTATGATTGAAAAAAAAGCAGTCAATAAGTTAAGTATAGAAGGAGTGAAACACAGGACACACTCGATAAAAGTTTGAAAGCTTTTTCTCAGAGAGCAAGGACAAAATAATGATGCCCACACTCACCAGTCCTATAAAAAACAGTACTGGAAATTCTAGCCAAAGCCATTAGGCAAGATAAATAAATAAAATGCATAAAAATCAGAAAGAAAAAAGTGAAATTGTCTCTGTTGGCAGATGACATGATTTTAAATACAGAAAAACCCAAAGACTCCAGAATCCTGTTAGGACTAATAAACAAATTCAGTAAAGTTGGATACAAAATCAACATAAAAAATCAGTAGTGTTTCCCTACACTAACAGCAAACTAATAAAAAAAAATCCTATTTACAATAGCTACAAAATTAAAATAATTATGAATATATTTAACCAAGGAGGTGAAAGGTCTATACATTGAAAGCTACAAAACATCAATGAAATAAATTAAAGAAGACACAAATGAATGAAAAGTTATCCTGTGTTTACAAACTGGGAGAATTAATATTGTTAATAATGTTCGTACTAATCAAAGCAATCTACAGATTCACTGTAATCCCTATTGAAATTTCAATGACAAAGATAGAAAGAATTCCTAAGATTTGTATTGAACCTCAAAAAACCCAATTGATGAATTTTTGGATGGAACCACAAAAAACCCCATAGATGAATAGATCATTATGTTCATCAACAGATAAGTGGATGAAAAAAACTAAAGAAAATATGGAATATATACATAATGGAATAGTATTCAGCCTTAAAAAAATGTTGGAAACTCTGCCATCTGTGACAACATGGATGAACCTGGAGGACATTATGTTAAGTGAAATAACCAAGGCAAATAAAAACAAATAAAGTGTGATCTTACTTACACATGAAGTCTAAAATATTCAAACTTATAGAAGCAAATAGTAGAATCGTGGTTGCCAAGAAATGAGATGGAAGGGGAAACAAGTTGGGGAGATGGTCAAAGTATACAACATTTCAGTCAGACAGAAATTAGTTCAAGATATCTATTGTACATCATAATGACTATAGTTAATAACAATATATTATATGCCTGAAAATTGCTAAGAGAGTAGATTTTTAACTGTTTCACCACAAAAGTGTTAAGTATGTGTGAAGTGATGCATATGTCATTGGTAAAATGTAGCCATTTCACAATGCACATACATTATAAAATAACATGTTGCATACCATAAATAAAATTTTTGCTGACTATAAAAATAAAGAAAATTAAGAGTGGATAACAACATATTTAAACTTACATTTGATTTTGAATTATAATAAAATTAGCCTAACAAAAAATGAAAATAAAAATTATGTTTAAATATCAAAAAGAACATAATTGTCAAACTAGACGCATAATTATCAGACCACTGATAATTAGGAGTGAAGGTAATTTTCACTTATGATAATGATGAAGTAGCAGACACTGAATTTACCCTCTTGCCCTAAAAAATTAAAGATCTGGAAAATCTGCATTCGACAATACATTTCTGACACTAGACAACAGGCAGACAGTAATCCCCAAGAGAATGCAAATGAATGAGGTGACCCGTACAGTAGTTTGAGGTTACTTCCTACAGCGTTTCCAGGCTATACTGCAAGGAAGGGAAATCCCAACAGAACTCAGTGAGCTCCCTGAGCTAAGGAGACAAAATATTGAACTTAAGAAGGCCAAGGAAGCCAGAATCTACTGGGCAGAACACAGAGGAAAAGATTTCTGCACAAAGCGAGTTCTGGAGATATGGAAAGGGTTCTTCTTAATTTTTCACCTCAATTCTGATCAGTCTGTTTGTGTGAGGAAACTACACAAAGCCAGAGGAAAACCAGAAAGGAGCGCATTTTTAAATTATCAAAGATCATATATGACTAAAAATAATTCACCTTCATCACAGCCAGATTAGAAAAACTCCATAACACACAGGGTTTGGGTGGAGTGTTAGAAGAGTATTGTCTCCGTATTGGAGCCATAGTGGTCCTAGACTAGCAGCTGCTGTTGTCCTCCCTAACAAAGTTTAGGGGTAAGGATATTAAGACAGTGATTATTAGTACACTTCATGTACTCAAGAAAACAAAATACTGGATGAGTATGTTAAGGAGAGATATAGAAGATATTTTTTAAAGACCCAGATTGAACCTCTAGAGATAAATAATGCGTAAAATGAAAAAATACACAGGATTTATTGACAGCAGATTAGACTGAAGTAGAAAAATACATGAACGATCTAAAATGAAACCTAGATACTGGGAAACTATGGGGGGGAGGGGGATGGGATTGACAGTAGCAAATATCTGTTGGGGGATGGGAAAACACCTCTTATCAACAGGGTGCCTGAATGAAACGTCATTGTACACCTAACCCTTAACTGTACCCCACAAAACCATAATAAAAAATACTGATTAATAATAAAAAATAAAAATAAAAAAATAAAATGAAACCTAGAAAAATAAACAGGGAGATGGGGGAAAACGCTCAGTGGACTATTATTGTATTATTAGTCCCAGATGGAGGGAGGGAAGAAAAATATTTAAAGACATAGTGGTTAAAACTTCTCCACATTTCATGACGATCACAACCCCATGGATTAAAAAGTTCAATAAAATCCAAGCACAGGAAGAATGAGGAACATTACAACAAGATAAAATATGACCAAATTGCTTAAGCTAGTGATAAAAATAAAATTTCTAAATCAGTCAGACAGCAGAAGACATCATGTACAGAAAAATAAACAGAAAGATAGCAGAGTTATACTTTAAAAGTATGCAAAAAAATAAAATGCGGAGTATTGCCATTAAATAATACATGTCATAAGACAATGGAACATCTTTAAAGCACTGAAATAAAAATCTAACCTATAGTTTTATACATAGTAAAGCTATTTTTTTTGAATAATGAAGGTAAAATAATGGCCTTTCAGATCAACAAAAGCTGAGAGAAGTTATTTTTTTTATTCAGAAAAAAATTTTATACGATAAGGGCTTGCTATGTTGTCCAGGCTGGCCTTGAACTCCTGGGCTCGAGAATCCTCCTGCCTCAGCTTCCCAATGTGCTGGGATTACAGGAATGAGCCACCATGCCTGGCCCAAAAAGAATTTATTACCAGCAGACTAGTACCATAAGAAATGTTAATGAGAAAATGCTTGAGGAAAAAGTAAAATGATACCAAATAGAAATCAGAATCTGCACAAAAGAATGAAAAAGAGAATGATAAATATATGGGTTAAAAAATAAGAATTTTTTTATTTGTAAGATTTTAGAAGATAATTGTTTAAAGCAAAATGATAACAATATATCATGGGGTTTATAATATATATAAAATGTTATAAGAGTAAATGTATTATAACAATTGCAAAAAGGCTGGTAAAGGTAGAAATGGAAGTGCTTGCTTCTGAGGTCACTATCATATGACAAGTGGTGTACTATCACTGAAGACAGACTGTAATAAGTTATAGATACGTACTATAAACCCCAAAGTAGCCATTAAAATAGCACAACAAAGAGTTATAGCTTGTAAGCCAACAAAGAAGACAAAATGGAATCATAAAACATATTCAATTACTATGAATAAAGACAGGAAAAGAGGAGAATGGGAAAACAGCAGGTGAAACTAACAGAAAATAATTATCAAGATGGTAAATTTAGACATGACTGCATCAATAATCACATTACTCATAAATGGTCTAAACATTCCGATTAGAAGGCAGAGATTGTCAGAGTGGATTAAAAAATATAAAACAATACACATCTATATTCTGTCTTAAAAAATCATACTTTGTATAAGACACAGTTAAATAATAGTAAAGGAAAATCCCATAAAATATTTTGAACTGAATAAACAACATAATAAAATGTATGGGCTACAACTAAAATAGAGATTAGAGGGAAATTTATAGCATTAAATGCTCATACAGGAAAGAAGTGTCTGAAATTAATAACCTAAGCTTTCACTCTAAGAAACTAGAAAAAACAAGAACAAATTAAACCAAAGACAATCAGAAGGGAAGAAATAACAAGTGAAGAAATCAATGAAATCAAAAGCAGAAAAAATAATAGTGAAAACTAATAGATTCAAATCTGGTTCTTTGAATATATCAGTAAAACCAGTTACTCTCTGGCCAGATTGGGGGGGAGAGAGAGAGAGAGAGAGAGACTATCTCCTATATCAGGAATAAGAGGGGACATCACTACAGATCCTGCAGACATTTTAAAAATAATAAAGATTAGTCCAAGAATTACTTATGTCTGATTCCACAAGGAACTTGTCAGTAGTGTAGATTCTTGGACCCCAACATAATCACAATGATTACGATAGGAGTAGGGGCCTGACAGGATTTTGCATTTTTACAAACCATCCAGGTGACAGATGCAAAGTAGTGCCCAAGGTGCACTGTCTTAGAGTAGGGTCAGTTAGTTTCCAAAATTTATGACTAGGAAAATAAAAAAGAGGTCATGCTCCCTTGCCTTATGTATAAAGTTTAGATCTAGGCTATCTGTAAACAACTTGTCAGGTACATGCAAAGGGGCAATTGTAGTAATGAACAACAGCGCATCCATAAATTCAAGATTCTCTTCATTTTTTTTCCCAAGGCACATGCCTTGAAGTTGAAGGTCAAATAGGTGGCACCATCCCATGTGCATATTTCAAAAAAGTGAAACTAAAATTGTCCACCAGGGTAAAATAAAATGCCACAGTGATCCATTCTGGTATCTGTACACCAGATCTTATTTGGCTCCTGTCTTATTTACAGGTCTCTAGCAGTCTCTTTTCCTAGAAAACAATTGAAAGCAAGGAAGTTAAAACAATATTACCATAGGGCTAAATATAAATCTGCTTGACACCTTTTGAGGAAAGCACTCACACCCGTACCTACTTGACTCTTATTGCTGACATATGATTCTCAAAACTCAGAAAACAAGATGCACAATTTATCATGATGCCATCATTGTAAGCTCACAGCAGCCAGAGACTGGCTTATCCATTGTACAGAGAAGGCTATTCTCTCGTTGTAGCCAACTCCTCAAGCCTCAGGGCTTTCCAGTAGCCCAGGCAGGCCAGAGTTCTGGCAGGATATTGCCTATTCCATACTGTTTAAATAAAGATTTGCAAGAAAAATAAATTCATGGCAACATTCATTATTGATCACTCTCAAAACTGTCTGGAGAATTCCCTAGAGGGCTTAAGAAAGAAATTAAACATTGTTTTCCTGAGTTGTTTCCTGCTGTTTTCCCACTTCATTGGTTTTGCTCCCATAAGTGTGTGTGTTCCTATAGGCAAATGTTTTAATATGGCTGAATTATTTTATACAACTTCTGGATCATATGTCAGCAATTTGGGTGTGAATAACTATAATAATAATGATGCTAATTATCATCATGATGATAAGAAGATAGCCTTAGTGTTTCTTCTTTGCCATCATCTCTTAAATCTTTCATTCTTTTTAATCTGATCTAAAATCTGCAGATAACAAATTCCAAATTATTGCTTACCTCATTTGCCCTCTATTGATGAAGGTTCTTCCTCTTGCTTTCCTGGCTGTTGCTCTCTTCGGATTTTCCTCCTGTATCTCTAACCTCATAGATACTTATCATCATCTTTATGAGTTTAAAAAGTTGAACATTTCTCAGAATTCGAATCAGAGCTTTCTCATCTCATTCCAAATATTCTTAGCTTGTCACCTCTTCTCATGACTTCAAACATTAACAATCTACATATCGAGAACTGACATCTTTGATGCAGAATTCAACGTGTCACTCTCCATATCTCAATTTATTGTTCCAGTGTCATCTTCCACTACTCTCTCACAAACCCTGTGTTCCAAACCAACTACTCTGCTCCTGGTTCAGTCAGCATTCTGACCTTCTTATAGTCATAGCTGTGATTTTCTAGTACTCCTACCTAAAATGTTTCAACAAATCATGTCCAGCAGTATAATAAAATTAGCAAATAATCCATTATTGAGTCTGTTTAATTCATGGAAAGTAAGAATGGTCCAACATTAAAAATATACATATCCATCTAATATACTCAAATGTAAAGATAGTCATGCTATGAATATTTATCTATCTGTTTATTTAAATCATACTGTGAATTTTTTTATTTAAAGGTACAATAGCCCTTTCTGTCTCCGCTGCTGCCATGGCGCCCATGAAAAAGCTTGTGGTGAAGGGTGCAAAAAAAAAAAAAGAAACAGCCTCTGAAGTTCACTCTTGATTGCGCCCTCCCTGTAGAAGATGGAATCATGGATGCAGCCAATTTTGAGCAGTTTTTGCAAGAGAGGATCAAAGTGAATGGAAAAGCTGGGAATCTCGGTTGGGGGTTGTGGCCATTGAAAGGAGTGAGAGCAAGGTCACTGCGACTTCCGAGGTGCCTTTTTGATGAAGTATTTGAAATATCTCACCAAAAAATATTTGAAGAAGAATAATCTACCTGATTGGTTGCGCATAGCTGCCAACAGCACAGAGAGTTATGAGTTACGTTACTTCCAAATTAACCAGGATGAAGAAGAGGAGGAAGATGAGGATTAAAAGTCATTTATCCTCAATATTTTGTACGAGTTCTTGAATAAAACTTGGGAACAGAACAAAGTACAATAGATAGTAAGGGGGTTTCACAAATAGTCTTGGAACAGGCTGGCATTCTGATAATAATATTAACAGCTTTAAGTTAGATGACATGTTTAGGGCCAATAAATAATGCACTTTAGAAAGGGATTTTTGGGGTGTTAATTAAATCACAATAAAAATTTTTAAATAAAATAAACATGTAATGGCCTCTAAAGTGGTGACTACACAACCTCACATGGCATCATGCTTACTCATATATGTGGAAGCACAGACATAGACACACATAGTTATACATATGTGAACCAGAACAATATTGCTTCCAAATTTATTACTGGCAGTAATAAGATCTTCACCTTCCATACACCTCCCCATGGCACTTGGTGGGTTTCTACTCTGTAATCTTATGTAAGAGTGTCAGTTTGCAACCCATGCTTGTACATTACATATGGTGGCATGCCATTCTCATTCAGGTGTGAAGGTGCACATATTCCGACTCATTTTTATCCCCGGTGTTGCATTATTTATGCCTCTCCTGTCAAAGTCTCTGAGGAAGTAAGGACCTTGCTCAAATTCTCAAAAATAGTAGCTTCCAGATGTAGGACTTGAATCCAGGTCTCTAGATTGTATGCCAGGGTTAAGGCAGGCCCAGGGCCCAGATCATGTGTATCTGCCTTTCTTCCTCTGTTAAAGCCTTCCTGGAAAGTCTCCTTCCTACCCCATGGCTCCAGGATCTGGCCCCCTCACCTCCCCAGAGTAAGTCACCATAGTGGAGAGGGACACCAGTGAGTCAGGGTCCCTGGTGCTACTCCCACTCCCCACCTTCCAGTGATGTTCACCAAAGACACCCCAGTGACAAGATTAACTGGGGGATGTCCAGGTCCCTCTTCAGGCCGGCTAACCATAGCATCGGGAGTGGGACAGGGAACCTCCAATTTGAAGACCATGGCAGGCACTTCTGACCAGGCAAGTTGAGAAGCAGTGCATGGTCACAGCCACACCGTTAGCCTTACCTCCATAGAATCCTTGACTGTGAAGGCTCGTGAATGTCTCCATAATAGAGAAAGTTAGCAATGGAATTTTGAACATGAATTCAATTTCCAGCGATCGTTTGTAGGGGATTTGAGAATCTGAGACACACCCTGCAGAGGCCAGTTGCGAATGATGTAAGAGTCCTAGAAATTGATCAACCTCGTTAATAAACAAAGGCAAACCAATGTGAGCAAGTTACCTTTTTGGAGCCTGTCTAATGAGCAAAGATTTAAAAAGTGACCAGGATCTGCCAGGGCTTAAAAAGGGAAAGGGAAATCCAGGCACATTTTCTGCAGTGACCCCATCCCTGCCCTCCCAGGACCCCATCTGCAGGAAGTCGCATGTGTACGGAAATGAATTTTCAATTCCAGCTAATGTTGCAGTACTTGTAGCTGCAGAAAACGACAAACACTCTAAGTATCAAGCAGAAAGGAATAGGGTGACTGAGCTAACGGGTGGTGGACTCACAGTAAAAAACACTATGTGACTATTGTTTGTAAATGTAGATCTGTGATTATAGACTTGGAAACATACTCATAATGTAAAATTAAGTGAGGAAAGAAGGCTGTAAACAGGATATATATGAAGCCCGTTTTGCTTTAAATAATAATTACATACATAATATATGCATCTGCATATACCTATATTTTATATATTTTTATTCACAGAAACAAAGATTTCAATGCATAAATACCAAATTGCTAGCAGTAGTTACCTTTTAGCTTATTTTCTTTTCTCTTTTTATTTCGTTCTCTCTTTCTTTTCTTTTTTGCTTGTCTGTGTTTCTCTTCTGCAATTATTTTTATATTTATAAAAATATGTAAATATTTTTACATACATGTATATCATATGAGCTTCCCAGAACCTTCTACAGCTCTCAGGAACGAACATGCTGACCAACAGCGGGCCCGGGTGGAAAGTGAAGGCGCCGAGCATCACTCTGAGACTTGGCCTGGGATGCTCCTGGTCTCCTCTCCAGCTTCCTGCGCACAGAGAGGCGAGGCTGGCTCAGGCCCCGACGGTGACGCCGGCGACGGCGACAGGGAGGTGTGCGAAGCCGGGCGCGAGCTGTGCCAGCTCTCGCTAATCCTCTGCAGTATGGTTCGCTGCTAATTTGTCATGGCACATATTTGCCTTATGTCTAATTAGCATCAAATTGCAAACTGCTATTTGCTAACAATTTGTTGCATCAATCTGCTTGAAAATCTATAGTTTAGAATTGGATTGCAACTTATCCTGTCTATCAAAATTCTAGTTCACACATACACAAAATAACTTCCCCTTCCCGCCAAAAACGTCGCAATGTTTGCAGTGGCACAAAAGGAGAGCGATGTGATTTTTTTTTTTTTTTCTGAAGGAAGAAGAATAACCATGGGGTGTCTGATTTCGAGTGTCCTGACTTCACTTTCTCGTGGCCTGGGAAGAGAGCTAGAATGGTGCTCACACACACACAGAGTGTGCTCACTCAGTCCTTTCTCGGGTACTTTATGGGAAAATCAAGACACATCAAAGGACCAGAAGCCCAGCTCTCAAGACCCAGAAATAGGACCCCCAAGCCAAGTTATGCAAGGAACAAGCCCATGCCTCCTGGCCTGTCCTGCTGAAGGATGCAGCCCCACCCAGTATTCTGCCTGATTAGCCTAATAAATGCTGGCAACCTCTTAAGGAAGGAGGGACTAATATTTTCCTTATTTTCAAATGGTGAGACTGAGGCTGAAATTATAAATTGCCCGAGGTCACATGTGTAGCAAATGGCAGATCAGAGATAGAGATGATAAACCTGTGATGTTTCACTACTAAGGTGACCCTCTAAATATCAAAAACAGGTGCTAGGAATAATAATGACAATGTGAAATTTATGAAATAAAATATGAATAAAATAATAGAAAACTAATGAAATAAAAAGAAAACCATATCTAATGATGTCATCACTCTTGACAGTCTAGCCTTGTGGAGACAATGTCTAGTTGGATGGCTCCCCTTTTGGCTTGGCGACATGACCCATGCACAGATGGAAGACTCTCAGCCTTCAGACTCCTAGACCTCCTCATGGTCTTGAAAACCACCTCCTGTGGTCCAAGCTGAATGAAGAACTGAGATAACCTCGACGGCAGAAGGACAACTCCTGTGGAGTCCAAGGAGAGTCCAAAGGTGACATTGGGGTGGGCATTCCCTCCTTCCCTGTTCATTGGGCAGGGAAGAGAAGTTTTCACGGGGAGATGCTAGAACACCATTGCAGAGCACAGACACAGTAGCTGTGACAGCCTCAGTCCAGTAGGTAGTTGGTTAAAAATGTGGCACTGGTTAAAATTCATTGACCTCCCGAGTGGCCTCCGGGCAAGAGGTCCTCATGGTGAGCCATTCCGGTTTTCTTCAGCACTCCTAAAGAATCACCTTGTTTGGAAAAAAAGTTCATGCTGACATTTTAAATAATCATAACTATTATTATTATAAATATTCAAAACCTCTCTTTCTGTGGCACGTCCTAAGAATTTCTTGGGGTGGAGGTCAAAGATTGTCCAAGAGAGTCCTCAGGGGAGAAGCTAGAGATTTCACAAGGACAATTGACAAGAGTTCTTTTCTCACATCCATGAACGTGGTCGAGTATCGTGAGCTTAATGTGCAGAACTGATGTCCCTTGAACAGATGCTCATGGAACACTTTCCAGGTGTCCTGACCTGTGTTAGGTGGGGGGAACAGCGAAGGAACAAGGGGGCGCGAGCCATCACAGAGCACAGGATGTAAAGACACAGGGAAACTCAAGACAATAAGGCGAGTTCTTGGTAAGGACGAAGTCTGGTGAACGTACATGGGTCTGGGGACAGACAAATAGAGAAGGCTTCCTGGAGGAAAGAAAAAGTGGGAGGGGCACAAGCATCCTTCCAGGCAGAAGGAGGGGCAGGCACGAAGGCCCACGCACCCCAGGGAGCTGAAGCACCTCTGAGCAACACGCGAGGCCAAGGGTGAGCCCGGAGTTCCTGGCTCCCCCCTGCCAGTTGAGAGAGCCCCTTCCAAAAGGCAGAGTCTCAGGATGCCTGCAGGACACAGCCTTCTCTAGCTGTCTTGGGTGTCAATTGATGTATAGCTATTTCTCTGTTGAGCTCACTGGAGGAGTCGGGCAAAGGGAAGGAAGATTCTGAGCAGATTGAGTCAGACACAGAAAGCAGGTTGAGAAGCTTTCTTCACATGTGTTCTTGGAATGACTCTTTTACTTAATACGATATTAAATGAGTGTTTGCCCCATACCAGATTCAAACAGAAATGATGCTACCAACTACTGCCCGGATGCACATTTTTCTACATTTGGACTGGAAAGAGGCCAGATACTGCATAGATCTACAACCGACATGGAAGTGCCGTGGGGAGGAAAGGCAAAAGATGTGCAGGAAAAAAACAAATAATCCCCAAAGAATTGCTTCTGGGAGGAAGAAGGATGTCCACGCTAAAGAACTGAGCTTGGGGATTATGTTCAAGTCTACTCGGCGGGTCAGGTAAGACTTCAGCATCCCCAGCCACACACAGACACACAAGCTCAGGATCTAGAACAGGCAGGAAACTTGGGATCGAGCAGCAGCCAGGGAAAGCAATCAGAAGGGCTTTCCAGAGGCTTGGCCCAGCACACAGAGGTCACCCTCAATCAGGGCCTGCCATACGAAGACCTATAGCATAAGCCTGTTGCTGTCAACACAGCAGAAGGACAATGCCAGCCATCTGCCAAGCCCAAGACATGGCCTCATTGTCATGGGTGGCCTCCCAGCACACAGAGCCATTGTGTCCTTTGATCAAAGCCTGAGGAATCTCTTTGATTTGGGATAAGTCAGATGCCTGAAAAGAGCCCTCCTCAGAGGCCAGGGGTACAAGCCGTTCAGTTCCCTGCTGGTCCACCTGTAGACTCTGTTGTATACCTCACCCTGCAGACCCCAGCAGAGGACTGAGAGGTGGCTGAACTCCCTGTGTCTGCGTGTTCTGATTCTGCAGAGCAAAGATCCAAGGAGGTAACAATAATAGGTGTGCTCATGCCACATATTCTCCCTGTGGCATTAGCAAAAGAAGCGAGTTTAACCCTGGACAGGGAAAGAATGCCCCCAGGATCTCCCCCAGCACATCAGCTGGTGCAGGGACCCTCCCAGGATCCCTGCTTCCCACATCATGCCCCATGGCAGGGCCACCCTGGCATCTCCCTGCTGCCTGCACAGCACACTGACCTGTAACCTTTTCAGTAACTCCAAGACATCTCTGGGACCTCCACACAGCTCCTGTCCAAATGTTGGGCTGCTAGCTATAAACTTTGTTTTGATGTCTTGCTTTTCGGGAATAATTACTCTGTACCTAAAATGTAAGCCTATTTACTGCTTGCGCAAAAAGACGACAATAAAATCAATGTTGCACAATTCCCCCAAGTCCATCAAGTCTTTTGCAATGTTAATGAACCGGCAGGTCTAAGAGGTGTGAGCTCATGCTGGCTGGAGTGGGTGCCCGGCTGGAGTGGGTGCCCGGCTGGAGTGAAGGAACGTGCCTTTTCTCATCAACTTGTAGCCCCAGTCTGCCAAATGTATTCATTCAGAAAGTTGGCTCGTTCCCTGGGGTAAAAGGATGGCTGAAAGTAGGGAGGGTGATGAGAGGAGATTGACAGGTACAAGAAATCACAGGTTGTGTGGTTTGAAGGACGCAGGGACTGACATGTCCAACTCCATCCACTAGAGAGAGGAAGACAGGTCCAGAGAGGAGGAGCAGTTCCCCTGGGCCCCACCAGCAGACAAGTTGTGAAACCGGAACCAGAACCTACATCTTCGGGTTCCTGGTTAGAATTAGATTCTCCAGTCTGCTCTTTGGGGAATTAAATGATTTGTTTCCCCTTTGGCGTTCCCTCCTGCAGCATAGAAAAAGGAACACCTTCAGCAAGAGGACAGGCTAAACGGTGTCTGCTAGTCATGTAACTAAGACAAGTACCAAGAAACTCAGTGTTCAAAGGAGTTTGAGAAAGGAATTATAAAAATTTTTGATTCCATGAAATCGCTGAGTATGCTGGCAAATTAAAGGTTCTGCTGGCTGGGCTCGGTGGCTCAGCCTGTAATCCTGCGCCTTGGGAGGTCGTGGTGAGGGAATGGCCTGAGCCCGCGGGTTCGAGACCCGCCTGGGCAACTTGGCGAGACCTCATCTCTACAATAAATAAAAAAAATTAGCCAGGTGTGGTAGCGCGCGCCTGTAGTTCCAGCTACTTGGAAGGCTGAGGTGGAAGGATCGCTGGAGCCCAGCTGGTGGAGGCTGCACTGCACTCCAGTCTGGGTGACAGAGTGAGACTCCGACTCAAAAAAAAAAAGGTTCTGCTAAGTCTTGTAATGAGCCATGTGTTTGACTTTGCTTACGTGGCATCTCTAAATGTCTATTAAGCAAGTTATTTTGGTGAAAGAGGTGCCCAATATTGGTCAAAGAATTTGCTGTGGCAAATGTGGTCTTAAACCTTTTCACCAGCATCGCGCAGGTTTCTTTCTTTCTTTTTTTTTTTTTTGAGTTGGAGTCTCACTCGGTCGCCCAGACTGGAGTGCAGTGGCTGCTCCCGGCCACCACAGCCTCGACCCACTGGGCTCCGGTGATCCTTCCACCTCAGCCTTCCAAGTAGCCGAAATTACAGGCATGCGTTATCATGCCCGGCTGATTTTTTGATTTATTGTAGAGATGAGGTCTCACTGCCCAGGTGGGTCTCGAACCTGCGGGCTCAGGCCATCCACTCACCTCAGCCTCCCAAAGGCGCGGGATGACAGGCTGAGCCACCGAGCCCAGCGCTCTGGTTTCTTGATGGCTGTGGAGAGCCAGGCCTGACAGGAACAAGTGTGGGAAAGGGTCTGTTATATGAAGAAAGCCGGGGGAGGGCAAGACACAGGAAGGGGAATGGTGAAAACAAACTCAGGTTGTTGCCATCCAAGGCCCAGAGCAGCCTGCACTGTCTTCTTCTCCCACGGAAGGCATGGGTGGGCTGGATGGAAGCCGAGAGAGGGAGCCCAGATAGAGTCTGGAAAATTGCAAAAAATAGCTGAGCAGAGCAGTCCCCAGTGTGTCCAGTCTAAGATGACGTCTGGCTGGTGAGGCATCCGGGAACAGCAGAAGACAGAGGATGGGGAAAAAAGGATTTGGGAGGAAGCAGCACACGGGGGCTCTAGCCAGGCTGCACCATCCCTCCGGGCCAGCTCTGAGAGTCTCATGAAGATGAAGAGGCATAGGTGCACCTGGCGTGACGGCAGTGGTCACTGGGGCTACATCCATTGTCCCGTCTGCGGCAGACTCCGTCCAAACAGAAGGTGCCCTCCCTGGGTACCACCTTCATCCACAGCAGCCAATCCTGGGAGAAGACGGACGTGCCCCAGAGAAGACGGACGTGCCCCAGGTTTGGTAGAGGTGACATGCCTTTGGTTTTGTTCTGTTGTCTCTTGTGGCCGCATCACAAGAACAAGTGGGTGACTTTCAGAAGCAGTCTCTTTGCCAGACACTTCCTCCCTCACCACATCCCTGGGCATTTTCACCCCAGATGTCCATCCACCTCTTTGCTGCTTGCTCACTTTGGGAGATTTTCTCATAGCCCTTCCCATAAGCTCAGCAGGACACTCCCTGGAGAAATGGAACTCTGCCTCTAAGAAATCACATTCCAATCCTAACTCTTGTTTTCTGTCCCCAAAACAAATGTATTTCAGTGAAGATGCCCCCAGCGCCACGGTTTCTAACAATTTTTGGAAGGAAAATGTCACACAGCTCTGTGAAATCTGCCGGGATGCTGCTTCCTAAATTTCCCTTTCTTTTACTCAGAAAAACTCAATCGAATCAGGGAGGCATGATTCCCCGTTAGAGAACTCATTTTTCCTTTCCAATGGTGGGTTAGATTTGTTTAGGTGTTCACTGATCCTGCACTTGATTAATCATCTCAGCTGCTTTCTCCCAGCTCACCAGTTGGGGCCATGAAATTCCGGAAGGCTTTCGAGTCCTGTGGTCCTGTGGCCATATGAGGTCCGGCTGCACCTTTAGCCAACATGTCACCACTTCCCATATGAATTTCTTCAAAGCTCCCCATAGAAGCTAATCCAATCCCAATTATTTGTTGTAGATGTATCTGTGAATATCCACCCTCCTCCACTCTACCCCAGACCTGCACGCTCAGGCACACTTGAACTAATCCCTCCAACCTGCCTTTCTTAGACAGAATCAGATGACAGAGGCTCTTTTGGGAAAAGCAACGACAGAGACCACAGGGACCAATAGGAAGAGGTGGAAGAATCAAGTATGGTAAGAACGGAAACCAAGATGGTAGAAATAAGGAATGGGAGCCAGAAAAGTAGAAAAGAGAAGGAAAATACATATTCAGAGAGAAAGAGAGGCTGTTCACTGCTCCTTCCGCAGGTTCCCAAGCCAAGGCATCCGTCACCAGGTGCATGATAGAGGAACTCTGTCCCCTTACCTATGACCAGCGGCGATGTTTTTTCAGTGATTCCACAAGAGTCAAAAACCCAACAAAGCGCATCGCGGGCGCTGTAAAGGGAGCATGCTGCTCGTGTCTGTGACCACTGTATGCAAAGCTTGGCATTAGTCACAGCCAGGCCGGCTGTGACAGGCCTGAAGTGAGGGAGATTAATGCGAGGCTGGGGCACTTTATTATTGTCATTCTGTTCTTTCAGACTCTGCCTCTGACTTTCAATTTTGCTCCAGAATTAATTGTCTGCTCCCTGCAGTATGACTGATGGAGAAGGATACGCGTAGTCCAGGCACCTGGCTCCGGCCTTGACAGTCTCAGGCCCGGTGCGGAATGGATTGTGTGCGGTCAGGGTGGGGGACAGACAGGCATCCCTCAAAGAAACCGCCCCGTGCCACAGCTGACTTTCAGATGTGACCGAAGACGAGCCTTTGCTAAGAATCATTTTGGCTTGCAGGGTTCCTGACAACCTGGTCATGCCCTGTTATGAACTCTCCCTGGAACCCAGAGCTCCGTCAGTTGGGGAAGTCCTTCCCAGACCTTCTGGTTTCTGATTTTCTTTTTTTCTCTGGTTCTGGGTAGCAAATGAGTGCAGTCTCCTAGGTCTCAGCCCTCCCACATGTCAGCATTTTTTGTGAGCATGTCAAATACAGAATCTCTGACGATAGGAAATGCAAGGCTGCTGCCATTTTCTAGCCGGAGGTGAATATCCACCTCCCTCCTCATCATTACTCACCCCCGCCCTGTCTTCCTCCATTTCAGAACTAAGCTGGAAAGCCTCTCTTAATATCAAATCCTAAAAGATGCCTCCCACAAAATAGCAACGTTCTCTATTTTAGAAGGAGCCGAGAAATGGTTGTTGAGTGAATACATGAATGTGTGAATGCATGCAAAGATATTTAATGGATAAATGAATCAATGGGGTTCCTAAAAAGAATAGAGAGGCTTTTTTTAATAAATAAATAAGAACCTTTTTCAGTTATTTTTAAGCCAAATTCAGATCCCTGTACTTTTCTATTTCCCCGTTAGCATCATTCCCACTGAAGATACGTTCATGGAAAACTGGGTGTAATTCTCTCTTTTTTTTTGTAAGTGGAATTCCACAATAAATGTTTAAAAATTGGGGAGAGAGGGGAGAAAGTCTTTGAGGAAGGCATTTACAATGCTAACTTCTATGCTCTGGTCTGGGTGTACCTAGAACACATTGATTTTCAACTTGGGGCCCAGAGGTTATCGTTTCAATGCATGAGACTCACAGATTTCCCTAAGCCCTCTCAAGATAAAGTTTTGTTAAAGAAAGAGCTCACGTGTCCCAGGCACCTCTTCCTCTAAGCTGGATGAGAGTGACACCTAAAATGAGGAAAAACCAACCGACAAGAGAAAGGGCAGGTGTTGACGAGCTGAGAACCATTTAAAGGCTGGTTTTCTGTAGAACTTTCAGGAGTTCCTTCTAAATATGCTGCCTGGCTGTAGCCTGCAATAAATTATTACAGCTTTAACTCATCTGGTACTTTCATACGATTACGGTATTATGTTAAAGGGTACAGAAATATATAATATGCTCAACTGTCTCTATAGTTGATACCAGAGGGAAAATTACCACCACTCAGTGAAGAAGATCCAGCCTCATTACATTAATGATTTATCACAATGGGAGAATGTGAAAAGTAACTAGTTGCTTTTATGAAGAGAGGCAGCTTTTCCCACTGGCAACTCCTACAGGCTCTCGAAGAAGAGGAATTTGGAAGGAGCTCCAGACGGTCACACGCTCCCACTCCCTTCCCGAGCTCCTTCTGCAACTCTAAGAAGGTGTGCAGGCAAACGTTGGAATATCCTTCAAACTTGACATTAAGTATTCAAATGTTACTTAAGCAAAGTGTGAGCAATTAAATTAATCAATCTTCCCGGCCATGTACAGAACAGATGTTCAATAAATCCTCTTTGCTTACAGTGAGGGAGGAAGAGTCCGCTTTTAACTGTCCTTCAGCGATGACACTGCTCAGGCGTCCTCTGCCGGCCTCCTGGGCCACCGTCAGGTGCTTCTGCTGTGCTTTCCTTTATTATAAATAACAACAGGCCACCTGGACTACCTGTGCTACCTGGGAGCCTCGAGTTTAATGATCCTTCCGACGCAGGGCTCCGTGCGCTCCTGATCCCCGGTAATGGGGCTGATGGGAATGGCGATGGAGTGACGGCTGGCAGTGACAGATGATTCCTGGCCAACGTGTGCTGCTGACAAGCGGTGAATATGGGCCAGTGTTGCAGAAAGGTCAGGATAAAAGTATCGGCTTGACTTTCAAAGTTTCTCCAGGAAAACCAGCAAATGAGACAAAACCACCCAGAATTCCAGGACGGGTGCAAACCCAGCTGTGCTCCAGGGAGACGGTTTGTTGTAGTCGGGAAGGGGAGTAGCATCCATTGGAAGCTGTGGTTTAAACCAGGAGAGAAGGTCAGAGCCAGGAGCAGGAGCCTCGTCTGCTTTGCATGGACAGTTTCCAATGAAGGACTCCCCCGCCAACACCTCCCCCAGGTTGCGAGGGGGACATCAAGGGAGCAGCTCAGTAAGCAAGTCTCTCCCTGCCCCAGAGATGACAACAGAGAGTCTCCATGTCTCCCCCTCAAGTCACCCAGACCCTGCAAGAGTCCCTCCTGGCCAACAATCTGCTGCAGAGGGAGCCACCACCAGTTTACAAAAATAATGAAATCCACGAATGTGTCAGATTGCCAAAGAGTGCAGGACTCCACTCGTCCCTTTTGGCTTCTAGAATGAAATCTATTGTCTCCAAAAGGCCTGGGGAATCCCAAAGCATGGGAAGGCCATCAGTCCTAACCACACAGTACTCCAACCCGTCGCTTGTCCCTGACCTGGATACTCCCCAGCCTGAAGCCTCCGGACACCACCCAGGGTGAGCCACGAGGCCACTGACATTCAGAAGTGGCGGTTACAATCCCAGCCCTACAGATATATAACTTCAACCTTTTGAAGGCTGCCTTTCCATATATGGACTTTATCCACATTTTAATGAGGCTTTAAAATCTCCAAGATTAAGCTGGTATTTTATGTAGAACTGCCTGCTTTTTATGATATCCTGACATGTTGTACAACATTTGGTGACTATATTGATCCTTATAAATTCAGCATCTATATATATTCATGAAAAGCACCTTTTCTCCCCATTCGGGCCCCAAGATGATCCAGGCATTTTCCTGAGTGGAGACAATAAAACTGCAATTGTCATGGTTTTGAGCGTACACAATGTTTCCGTGTTTTCAAATTAAACCCCTTTTACCATCTGCTTGAAAATTCCTCCGCGAGGAAATGACAGTTCCCTTCCAGGTATCTGATGGTGTAAGTGCCCCTGTTTCTCCTTCAGGTGAGCCTGTTATAAATCCTGAGCGGCCCCGTGAGGGCTTCCTCCCGTGTGGGACATTATACATCTTCATGCCCTCATGTTTGCCTGACCACAGAGACCAACCTTCCCATGTTTCTTTGTGCCATTTTATGCTTTTAATCTGAAACAAATGGTTGCAGGGGGGAGAAAAAGCATTATCACCTTGGCGAAACATCAGGAGGATGAAAAAAAAAGAAGAAGAAGAAGAAGAAGAAAGAGACTATGCGCAAATTCATCTTCAGCTGCTACAATCAATCTCTCACCTAAAGAAATACACAATAACTAGGCGGGAAAGGGACAAGATTTATGACTTAGAAACATCTACACTGACCAGCATATACCTAGTCTTCTTGGCTCCCTCCCTACCCGAATGGCTCTCTCTAACAGTTACAATGATAAACTGTCTCTCCCTACTGTTTTACAAGTACATTAGCTTTATTTAATGAGATCTCAGAGTAATTTAACAGATGTATATAGGACATAAGACTAGGAAAACTCTTGCTACTTGGATACTTTTGCCAAGGTATTCTAGGACAGTTAATCTGAGGTGTAGCCTTATATTTTTTGGGAAAGCATTATTTGAATTTTTGGAAGGTTTTTAAAATGATTTTAATAGAATGATTGTATTATAATCAGCGCAGGGAGAGAGCACCTTTTACATTCACTTGCATTCGGACCATCGAAAGCCAGGATAAACGGGCTTTCTGAAATCACGAAAACTCACGTACACATTGAATTGTCAGGAAGCACGTCACTGTCAGATATTAATAAATTTATAGGAGAGTTTTTCATCCACCCACCTCCCCAAAGGAGTAAAAAGATACCTGGTGTGAGGGAAGGGAGAGAGGAGGAAGACAGTTTGAGAGGGAGGTGAGGCCCCTGTTTTCTCAGCCAGTGTCATACTCTTTGGGGGTAGGGGACCTTACCACCCTCCATGCCTCCACGCATGGCATATTCAAGCCAGGACCACGTCTTCCTGGCTAGCTGTGTTCTCCCTGACATTCCTCAGCACTCGGTTCTCTGGGAACTGTAATGGAGGAATGACAATGGTATTAACTTTCTTAAAAATTGCTTTAATAAACTGCCAATTAGTAAGTGAGAAGAGGAAGCCATGGGAAATTACCTGGACGTGCTTAAAATAAAATTAAAGGGGGAAGGGAGCCTCTTTCCTCTTCATTTCTCCAAAAGCACGAAGACTGTGCTCTCATATACCAGTTGTGGTTTTCAGAACCCGTTCTCCTAAGTAAGACAAAATCGACATTGCATGGTACCACTTACTCATTTATGACACAGTCAGCTCTGTTTCAAAGTGGAGTATTAGCCTAGGTTTAGTAAATGATCACAATATAAAATACATTTAAGAACCAAAACAGAACAAAAAACAGCAACTCAAAATCTACCCAGTGGTGAGAGCTGTGGTCTAATTTTGTTAAGACCAAAACGTGGTCTTATTAAACTTCAGGTTGCTTTTTGTCAAAGCATTCATTTCTTTTTTTAAAATCCTTTAAATGGTTTGTGCCAGACTCCAACGGATACTTACAGTCCTGCAAAAGTGTTCCATGTCCTCCTCCTTAGAGGCTACAGTTTCCCACAGACAGTTCCTCATAGAGCACATTTATAAGGAATCAGCTCTGAAAGCATAAGATGTTCCAGCGTACATGTGGCAGCAGATGAGTGTGGATTCCAGAACATACCACATGCTTCTCTGCTCAAGGTAAACACACTTAACGGCATTCTGCAAAATATATACTACTTTATATAGGGCTAATGGCTCTTTATGAATAATTTAGGGACTTCAACGCAATCTTTTAAAAATATAACATAGTGAGCCTAAAAACTCAGTTAGATGAAAGGTTATGAAATTGGGGATGACCCTTTAAAACGACATTAAGAAATCACAATGAACCAGCTCACTTTGGAGTGAGGGGCTCAGAAAGAAAGGGAAAGAGAGAGCCGGGGGTGGGGGAGATGTGATATTCTTGCCCCCACAAATCCATTGCATAGAATTTCATTCCTTGAGAGCTATACATCAAGTTGTATTTGTTTAATGAGGTTGGCACCAGAAAGATGTATAGAACATGTCAGACACCCAGTACCCATGCACAGTGGGGAAAAGATAACATCTCAGACTCTGACCACTCACTTAGTCTTCCAGCCAGCTTCTCTATCGGTTGGTTCTTTGGGGAATAATAAATGAGAGGGCAGAAGGAACAAGGAGCCAAATAATGAAAAACACACACAAAAAAAGAAAAATTATAACATTGGAGAGCAAAGTAGATTTACTGACCTCACAACTCCATAATCAAGAGAAAGTTATCATGGAAGAAACTTTTACTAAGCGGAATGATCTTAAATAACAAGGAGTCCTGGGGAATTTACAGCACTTTTAAGATATGCAAATTGAATGCAA
The DNA here is from genome assembly GCF_000164805.1 of Carlito syrichta. Lineage (NCBI taxonomy): Eukaryota > Metazoa > Chordata > Mammalia > Primates > Tarsiidae > Carlito > Carlito syrichta. The sequence continues at coordinate 463,183 of NW_007248527.1, forward strand.
GGTATAGACATAAGGGTAATTAATTGTAAATCTAAGAATAATGTTTCTTTGTCAGGCTGTCTCCATGTTGTGGAATACATTCTAATGTGCCCTAACTTAGAATATTTTTTAAAGGCTGCTCTAATTACAAGATGTTCAGAATTTCAAAATACTAGTTATTCTTATCGTTTAATTTAGCTGCTGTAACATTTAATAACAGAATTTACTGATTGCATGAAAATATTTTAATCTTTCAAGGTTAAAGCACTTGTTCCCAAGTTCAGACCATCAGGATCTGTGGGTAGAGAGAGTATTTCAGGATAAACTGCTTTCCATGGTCGTTGACTCCACGTTGGGTGTGGAGGGATCCCATGGGTTGTTCACTGCTACTTAGCTGCCTTTTGGTATCAATTGGCACATGCTTCTGGGTCTTATGGTGATGTCCTTATGCGGTGGGGGACAGTATAACTGATCTACATTCTTAATGTCTAGCTCTCATCTACCTGCTGATGAAAACCTCCCACATCTTGTTCATGAAAGTGGTGTACAGATTCTGTAGATAATAGATTCTTAAAAATTTGTAAGTGTGAAGACATGGAGAGAAGCTTTCAAATCAGGGGAATCTGACACTTGTCTCCCACCAAAAAGCTCTTAAACAAGATGCACTTGAGGAAAGAACTGGGAGGAGCATTAGCCAAGCAGATGAGGAGTGAGGGCCAGAAGGAAAGCAGCTCTATCCCTTGTTCCCTCAAGGGTCCAGCTCAGGGGCGAGATCCCTGAAGGGACAGGTCGTGGCTGATTCTTCCTCTGAAGTTAAAAACAAACGAACTCTCTGGAATCCCATCTCATGTTTCTCAGAAAACATACGGCCAAGAGTGGGCCACACAACTGCAGAAGGTCTGGGGACAGAACTGGGGGGGGGAACTGGCCAAGGAATGTGCCAGGAAAGATGGGACCCATCTCGGGAGTTAAGCCCGTGAGGGCGGGTGACCCAGGCGAGCGCTTCTTCTGAGCGCCTGGTCCCGGCGGGGCGGGCATTGCTTGTGGCCGTGACGACACCTGCTCCGCCCCTCTTTCTGCTTCACAGGCTGTTCCTCCACTTGCTCCTTGTCTGTTCAACTTCTTAAAAGAGGCCGGCGGAGGCAACCTGGGCCCTATGCTCACCCCCTCTCCAAACTCACTCCCGGGCTCTCATCCAAGCCCAGGGCACTCGAGGCCAGCTCCGAGCTGGTGACTCTTACAGTGAAATCTCTAGCCCAGACCTTCCAGATGTACACTGTTTACAGTTTCAGTGGTGTCCACTCCGGAATAGCCAAGGGGGCATCTCTAACCTGCTGTCTCCCAAATGGACCTCCTGCCTGAAACGCTCTGCTCCTGCCTAGAGAACCCTCAGGCTTTGGGTTACAGCTCAGGTGTCAGTTTCTCTGATCGCCCTATCTTTTGTAGGATGCTCCCATTTCTCTGTGTCATAACGCCCTTAGTTATTTCTATCAGAGAAACTTACACAATTTATATTCATGTCAACCTCGTGTTTATTTTATGCTGCCTGTGAGATCCACGAAAATGGAAGCCACAAAGGAGTGGGGGCCCAGAGGACTCCTAGGCTGCAGCCCCTGCTCACCCTGATGCCTTCGTGCTCCAGAAGCCACGCTCAATAGACCACTGGGGAGTGAAGTGGTGAGGTGACCAGCTGGGAAGGTGAGTATGGTAAGTGGTGAGGTGACCAGCTGGGAAGGTGAGTATGGTCTTTGCCTCTCCCTGGGACTCCAGAGCAAAAGCCCACCGTGTGCAGGGTATCGCTCATAGCGGCGGTATGTCCAGATAGATGGTGTTCATCTCCAGGCATCTCAGTGGAGAAGCCAGAGCTGGATCACAGCAGGCCTATGAGAAGGGCAAGGAGTCCAGAAAGCACACCACCCAGAACTTGGTTTTAAGAGACCAAGAATATGGAGCCTAGAAGGAAAGGATGACGTGACGGTATGATGACAATTGTTTGTAAACTCGTCTATAGAGAGGGTTAAAATTGCTCAGTACAGCTGCCATGGGCACACACAAGGCCCAGGCCTGGTACCAGGAAGTCAGTGCAGAATGCAGAACCCAGAGCAGAACCATCACAGACTCAATCTCCACTCCGCCTCTTGCCACCTGGTGGGATTATGAACAACTGGTTCCATCTCGCTAGGCCTCAGCTCATTTCCTTGTTGAGGGGATTGAGCAAAATGTTTGCAAAGCACCTACCCCTCAGATGTTGAAGAGAGAGGCTTAGGAAAATCAACATCCCCCAAGCCTTGTATTCTAGGCAACAGTAAGGTTCCATTGAGACCACTGTTAATTCTTCACCAGCTCATGCAGTAACTGTACTCTCCTGCAAAGTTGCACCATTCCCTTCCCCACCACCTCAGATATATTTGGGACTCCCCAAGGGGCTGTCTTCCTTGACCTGATAAACCATCAGCCTGCCACCACTGGCCTCAGTCACTTAGAGTCAACTCGACCCCAGGCCCCAATTCCAATGGAAACCATCCCAGAAATTCATTTCAGTTACTGAAGATCTCAACATTCATTGCTGTTGGAACAAGTCTTACAAGTCCAGAGATCAAAGATCCCCCCACCATCATACACACACACACACACACACACACACACACACACACACACACACACACACACAATGAAGAAAAGTAAAGGCAAGTCAAAGTCTGGGAGAAAATATGCATGATGCATATATCTGGCAAAAGACTTAGTTCCGCAATATGTAAAGAATTCCTACAAATCAATCATTTAAAAACTCGAGGCACAAAATGGGCAAAAGACTTGAAGGGACACTTCATACACACGAAGGATGTAAAATGACATTTTGCACATGAAAATAAGTTTTACATCATTAATCTTTGCCGACATACAAAGTAAAACCACAAGGGGATGTCATTTCATACACAGTATAGTGGCTAAAATTTAAAAGACTAAGAGGTCCAAGAGAAGGACAAGAATGTGGAGCAACCAGAACCCTCACACATTGCTAGCAGAAGGTGAAATGGAACAACCACTTTGGAAGACCACTACAAAGTTAAACAAGCAATTACCATTTGACCCCGAATATTCATCTCAAAGCTATTTTTAGAAAAGAAAAAGAAAGCTTTTGTTTACAAAAATACTTGTACACACACGTGCATAGCTACATTGTTTCCACCAAAGCCAAAAACTGGAAACAACCCAGCGTCCACCAACTGAGGCAAGGACAAACAAGTCGTTTTATATGAGACAATGAGACACGACTCAGAAATAAAAATGGAAAAAGCCTGATACACCCAACAATATGGAAGAATCTCAAAATTATCACATTGAGCCAGATACCAATACACACTATATAATCCCTTAACATGAAGTGTTGTAACAAATGAAAGTCAGCTGGTGGACAGAAAGCAGATGGGTGGCTGCCTCGGCAAAGAGTCTAAGACGGACTTAGGGGCTGGTAGGAACTCTCCTGGCTCACAGAAAACTCCAAGGTGGTGCATCCAGAAGGGAAGGTGGCAACAGGCAGGGTATCCTTAAAAATCTGTGGATTTTATTGAATGTAAATGTATTTTCATAAAATGGATTACAAAGCAAAATAACAAAGTATCCCCCTATTCTAGATTCTGCTCGTTTGGGGAAAGGGTGACCCTTGGCAGGCTGGGCCCAAAGTGTTAAGAGCTCAGTGAAGTATGTAAGACCAAGCACACTGGCTCTTCTCTCCCGTGGGTACTCCCAGTCCCACCAAAGTAGCCAGGTCTGCATCAGTTCTGTTACACTAGCCCAAGAAAATCAGTCAAGGCAGACGGAGCGGAGAGGGGCGGACCCTGCCGATACCTCCCAAAGGGCGGCAACCCGGGTGGACCGTAAGGTGGTACCCTCTCTCAGTGGTGATTCGTCCATCTCATCTGCCCTGGGGCTGGGGCAGGGGAGAGCCTGTTAACCTTCTACTTGATCTAGGCAGGCTGCGCATGCAGTGCATCACCAGAATGTGCCTTCAGAATGAAGCAACAGTTTCCTTCTCTACCCCAGGAAGATGCCTTGTAGGAACTGCAAGAAGCACTGTCCCCCCCCCCCCCCCCCCCCCCG
>NW_007248527.1:467282-488473 GCF_000164805.1 Carlito syrichta
CCCCCGGTCCTGTCAGGGGCCCGGGCTGGGTGGTCAGACAGACAGGTTGGTACAGACCCTGACTGCTCCCCCTCACTAGCTGGTGACCTTGAGCATGTACCTTAACCTCTCTGTGCCTCAGCAAACTCATCTCCATAAGGAGTACAGTCAAAGCGCCCACCTTTACATAAAACGGTAGAAATAAAGGGCTTAGGATTTTATTAGCTTTAGGTGTCTAGTCCAACTTATAAAAGTTAGCTATTACTATGATGTCAGGAGATGAGGATAAAGAAGTGGGAGATTCAGAGGGAAATGGAGGGAAAGGGTGAATGAGAGAGACAGAGAGAGAGCGCGAATCAGAGAAGAAGACTCGGGGAGGGTGAAATAAATGTATGAGAGAGAAAGGGAGAAGCAGAAGAAGGATGAATCCAAATTGCACATCTCCGCCTAACGTTTGCCCAAGCGTTCCCCACAGCTTGCTGAGCATAATTTGGACTCGGTTATTTAAAAGGCTGTGGGATAATACAGTGGGAAGACAGGTCTGCACTGTAACTCACACAATTTATCACACAGGGAAGAGCCACTAATCTTTGCAGGAAACAAGGTATTCACAGTTATTTAAGGCTAATATTTATGCATCACCACACATTGTGAGCACAGCCCAATCTCCGTCCTCACACGGCCAAGATCTGGGAAGGTCTTTAGCAGCAACGTTCCATATTTTAAGCCCCTTAGAGAAGTCTCGCCCAGTAGTCTGAACCAGTTCTGTTATTAACTGCATTCATGCCCACTAGATATATTCCTGCACACCGCTAATTGAAAGAGCAGATTTTCCAAGGTGGGTGAGTGCGAAGCCGAGTTGGGTGGATACAGTCTGGCAAATTTCCTACGAACCAAAGCCATGGTGTTGCCTTGCAAAGGGTCGTCAATTATTCAAACTCAGAACCTTCAGGACGTGCATAAATATAGTCCCGGCACAGTCCAGCTGGTCCAATTCAAAGAGCTACTCTTTACAAGGTGCTGAGAACAAAAGCATGAGTGTGCCAATGCAGGCGACCCCAGCTACAACTAGAAAGACCCCGGTCCCCACCCATCACACAGAGAACACAATCGCCAGGCGCATTGTCTCCAGTCAGGGCTGTAGCCGCCTCCCTACCTCCTTGAAAGCCCCCTGCCATTTTTCTCCCTCTCTCTTCTACTCTTCCCCCCCCCCCAGGCTATCTGGCTTCACCCTGCCCCAGCCTAGCCTGGCATTGACCTAGCTGCCAGTGCCTCTTGGCATTCACAGCATGTCCTGGGTCCTTATGCCCTTGCCGTTGTAATCTGGGTTTCTCATCTTCCTGAACCCTGTGTCCTCAGAATGAACTCTACTGGACAAGTAAATTTCATTCTGGTCTACAGCCATTTCCTTGTACTGAATACCCTCCACGTGGGATTATCCCCAAAGACCCCCTCTCCACCAGGCAGAGAACGAGGTGGCCAAGAAGAAGGAGAACACCTGGATTGCGGCTAAACAAAGGGAGATGGAAAAAAAAAAACTCAGAGAAATATGGCTGCCACATCTACTCCAGACCAGAATTTACAAAGTAAAGGCAAACTCGAGGACATGCTTCGCGCTTGCCTGGCTTTCAGGGAAAGCTTACATCTTTACGGCTCCAACATTAACTGCTTCTCTCTAGATGGAGTTTGAGATGCCCCCATGGCTTCCAGTGGCCTGTGCTCCTTGAGTCCCTCGTCCCCTCCCTTGGTTCTGCCTCAAACGCCCCCGAGGACCCATCTGAGTTCCAGGAAGTTTTCTGATCACCTGTTCTTTGGTTTATGTCGGGAAGCACAGGAAGTGGATGACCCGCATGGTGTGGGCTTTGCCCTTCGGGAAGGTGTTTTCTCATCACTGTCTTTCAAAGCCACCCCTGAGAAGGATTGCAGTGTAGTCGCCACCCACTTCAGCCCGCACCCTCATAGAGTTCCAATCTTTTCCACGAGCTCATCTCAGGGATTTTGATGTCCATCAGTTGGTCCCAAGAAACCCTTAGACAGCAAGAGGTGCCATCTGAGGCAGGTGCAGGTACAACAGTGGAGCATGGCACATGTGGGCCTGGATTACTTGCTCAGGCAAATCGCCTTTGCTATTCAGTCCTGCCATACTTGACTCCAGGTGTACCATTTCCACCCTATGATGGCTTGTTTCCAGGCCTGACTAGCATCATGAGTTGCAGAGTCTGACAGATGAGCCCATGGTGGCATCTGGCCCCAGGATTCCCCAGTGCCCCACAATCAAGTGCTTAATCTCTTCCAAGGCCTATAGCACAATCAGAAGTTGGTTTTCAAATGACATATGGTTCTCCCCAGCAGATGCCATGGCCTTGACCCAGAGCCCTAGCAATTCTCTCATTGGAGCATGCCATAAACTCCACATGACATGTTTTCAATGCCATGGGATATACCTCCCGTACCACTGGGTCTGCTGTTGTTTTACACCCAACATGGCAGGGCTGCTCACACTACAGCCAGGACCCGTGGTAGGGTCTTCTCTCCTCCTAGGCCCCATTCGGATCTGAGAGGCTTCTGTGTCCCTGGTACATGAGTCAAAGCATGATTCCCAGGGGGAGACTCTGTTGCCTCCAGAATCAAAAGAGCCTACCAAACACTGTACTTCTTTCTTCCATGGTGGGAGAGGCAAAACACAATCATTTCTTCTTTAATTTGAGTGCAATGTTGTGACACTCCTTGACCACTCCTAAACATGTTTACTGGTGCAGCAGGCTCCTGAATCTTCATAGGGTGTATCTCCCAAACTCTAGACCGCATGTGTCTCATCAGGGCCTCAAACATGCAGGATATATCTTGCTTATCCTATCAGTGTATTCACCATGGAATGGGTCGTTGTGATGTCCTGCTGGAAATCCACATGGGGAAGACACTTTGGACTGGGACCATATTATGACAGAGGGCAGGAAAGTTAGCAGAGCCCTGGGGCAAAACTATGAATGTGTACTATTGTCTGCTCGATGTGAATGCAAACTATTTCTGATCAACTTGATAGGTGCGGGAAAGAATACATTTGCTAAGTCAGTGCTGCTTCCCATGAACTTGAGGCCATGTTAATCTGTTCAGTTGCATGGCTGCTGTGATCAGGTTACTATAAGGTTGCAGCTGTGATAGTCACTGTTATTTTTCAGGATCTGTCTGGGTTGAACTGGTGAATTAAGTAATCCACCACCCTACAATATTTTTCAGCTCTTTAAGAGTAGAACTAACATTTCCTGTCTCTGTCAGTATTATTTCTTCCCACTGGAATAATACTGTTTTGACTCCTCGGTAGCAGATGAGTGAAAGGTATTTTCAGAGTTCTTGCCCCAGCTTTTCCTACTCTGACAGTTCTTATTCTACAGTCTAAGGTCCCAGGATGGGAGTTGCACCTACTACCAAGTGCATCCATTCTGGTTACACATTCACGGAGTAAGAAAGTAACCAATGGATGGGTGGCCTTTGACCAGAATTCCATTCATTACCAAGCCCCATTGTACCTCCACTTGTGTAGCAGGGCCATGACAACACTTTAAACCTCCAACTATCAATGTCACTTCAAACTCTGTCTCCAATGTTCCTTGAAATATTTGGCTATTTCCTTTCCTAGGATGCAGTTACCCAAGTATATGGCTAGAGTTCTCTTTACAGAAAACAGGGGAATAAAAACCATGTACACTTGCCACAGTGCTGCAGGGTCCTTACTCCTGGGCAGATGGTTTTTTCTTTGGTCCAAAGGTTCCTGGTCCCAAAAAGAGCTCAAGTCTAAAAACTGGGCACAGTATTGGCACAGTGTCATTTTATTGGGAGAAATTGTCTTGATTCTCCTAACCAGCTATTCTTGATATCTCTTGAAGTCAAGAAAAACTGAGTAGTACTAATTGACTAGTACCTGTGTTGGCTGCCTCTAAGGACTACCTTGTTCTAATGACCATCTTCATATCTTTCTGTAGGACAGACCAATCTGACTGCCCTGCCACCATGGTTACTCATTAGGATAATTGCATCCACTGGATCTGGTGGTCAAGCATCACCAATTGGCCTCTACTGTTTGGGGGATTCTCACATGCTCATTGCTATCCATGAGCCTCATTCTGTAATGCTTCTCCTGAAGCCATCCCTGGCCCACTGAGCTGTGCCACCGCTGGACTTATGATGCAAGTGTTCTTTCCATTAGCACATTCCTAATGACTTTGGGAAATTGTGCGCCTTCTGGATCTTCCCATGAAACACAAGCCTCTGGAGGGTTGTGGTGCATGCACTCAGCGTGCCAGCCTCTGAATTTTTAAATGTGCTCTATCACCACTTTCCATGAAAATTCTGGTATTTGAGCCTCACTTAGAGCGAGGTGTGGCTCTTTGCATCTCCTGGGGTCTTTCTAAGGAAGAAGTATATTTGCCATGCCGGGGAGAGTGACCAAATATTGAAAAAAAATATCTCCCTTATCAATCCTACTAGCCTGGTTCCCTTGACCAAACCCTTTCAGAAGGCATGCCCTGTCATCTTCCTCCAGCTTGTGTGGGTACATACTGCCTAGGATGGGTACTGTGTGGTCTCTTCCCTCTTTCTATAAGGCCAACCACATATCCAGTTGAGTTTCTTGTGTAACAGCTCATAGAATTGAGTATCAAGTCCTAGAGAAGAATCTAGCGATTTCTGCTCCTCCTAGTACCTCATTGCAGCCTAGGAAAAAAAAGGATGCCCTAATTCACTGATTCTATGCATTTGGCATGCCTCTGTTGGTTTGGAAGCTATCAGTAGTAATGATATTCACAGAAATGATTAGTCTTTCAATGTTCTGTCTCCCACATAAGTATAAAAAAATGCTCCTGGGTATCTCAGAAGACATAGCTGAACCCATTCAAGGGACTTTCAGACCATAGTTCAGAATACGGCTTTTAAAGCATTATTCTGCTCCCACCACCACCTCCAGTCAAGCCATGCTGAGTGGATGCTTTTTTCTTCAACGATCCATTTTCAAAAAAGCACTTGGTGAGAAGAAAAGAACATCAATGCTCTGTAGTAACACCAGCTCCCCTCAGAAAGGACACCATAAAATGAACATATTTTCAGCCTTTGGGTAAAAGCCCAGACTTCCCAATCCTCGACATGTAAAATGTCAAAAAATGAGTTTGTGGGAGGGTCGTCATGTGCAAAGTAAACAAAAGTCATAGAAATAAGAATGTGTTAATAGTTCATTCGTCTCCCAAACCTTTACTGAGCACTTAGTATATACAAGCACCCAGCCTCTGTGGGAAGCAGGAGTGTCGTGTGAGAGGGCAAGCAGGCATGGTTGTTAAGTCATATTCCTCAGGTAAATCCCCGCCACGACTAGCTGAAAGGCACCTGACAATGTTAATGTTAACCAATGCCTTGGTTAATTCATCTGCGAAATGGAGATGCTTACCTCAAGTGGCTGTTGTGAGGAGTCAATTAGATCACCCATGCAAAGACACTTTTTAAGTAGTGAAGAACATTCTGTGGGCTAAAGCTGACCAGGGGAAGAAAGTCCAGGTTGTGCTTCCAAATAGGAATCTATCTAGAAGAGAAAGTAAGACGTTGAACAACTAAGGAAAGTACAAGGGAAAAAGTGAGCCAGGACACAAATAGACAAGCTCTACTTAAAAGAAGCCTGAGGCATAATCAATATTTACTGCATATAGTATTCTATATTCTATAGTATACTATATTCTGCATATAGTATTGACACATATATACACATATGTTACACATATATTATACACATATACACACATATATACATATGTATGTCTAGGCCTAAAATGCTGTATGTAAGCGAGAGAGAAGGGACTCAAGGACAAGATTGGAACAGGTTTCTGGGTGCTATGAACTTTGGGTGGTAGCTTGTAGAGCGGTCTTTCCCAAACTTTTATTGTTTATACATTGTTTAACATTTATAAATAGATTTACATTGTTTATACTTCTATTGTTTATTCATTTATATATTGCTTATCCCATTATCTTTGCCAAGTCCGTGTGTCCCCTATTATAATATCTACTTAATAGTTGTCTTTAAATTTTTGCATGGTCTCACTTGTACTCATAGCCATATAATAGCAACATCTGTCCATGTACAAGTTTAATATGCTAGGTAAACACTTTCCTAATACACATGAAAAGTAATTTATAACTGTAAAATATTCTCATAGAATCCTACCTAAATCCTGCTGTGCATGTCTATGGTAAATGGGTCCCACTGGACAAAGAGAAACACGGTGAAGGGTTTTTCTAGTGATATGATTAGAATAGCCTCTTTCCTGGCAGCCCCTGTAAAATATCAGTTAGGGGCTTCTGTCCCTTTCTCATGTGTCCCCCCCCAATCTAGGGAGAGAGAAATTGGGATGGGTATGAGAAGAGGAACTCAAGGGACAACAGGCCATAGAACAGAACTCAGGACTGGATACTTGGTGGATATGAGGTGCCAGGGAGAGGAAGGACCCCAACGGATACCAGAGTTTTGAAACCCAGATGCCAAAATCCCTTGAAACTCAGGGACCTTTCTCAGTTCTCACTGATTAACTGAAAGGCGGAACCTCACATAAATTAACTAAACCTGAAGTTAACATAAATTCTGGGTCACTTATTTGGAAAAATAGAAGTAAATTAATACAGTAATTTACAAACAGAGGTTTTAAAAATAACAGTGGGAAATTGGCACCATGTGCTTTTTCACTTATCAAAGACTCATTTAGGGACTTTACCGCATCAGGAAATCATTTGTGAAAAACATGAAGATATCATGGATAAATGGGCTAAGAATAGAACAACCAAGTTACAAAAGAAGAGGTACAACAGGCCAAGAAAATATGAAGAAATACCAAGAACAATCATATCAAATAAAGCAATAACATGTTATCAATTTCAACTGTCACATGAGCAACATTTATGACCGTGTGAGTGGTGAGGGTCTTCACCAGGTATTTCCAGCCCTCCCTCCCTTAAGGACAAGGGGTGAACTTGGGTTGTCAGAAGCCATTAAAAACCGGGAGCTGCTAATCACCCTACCAAGAAGAAGACTCAAAGCTGGCAAGGGAAAAATACAGCAGAAATTGGAATGTAAGCTCCTCTAACTCATGATAAAAACCATTACCCCCTTTGACCTCAAAATTCCACTTATGGGAGTATACCCAAAAAGTTTTTTTAAAAAATGATAATAATATGGAGGGAAAAGACTTATAATCAAAGGCTAGACTAATGGCAAAAAGCACGGCCTTCACCAAAAGGATAATAGTTTAGATTCAGTTGTCCCCAGCCAGCTACGTAACCTTGGGTGACTTATCTAATGTTCTAAACCTTAGTTTCTTTACCTGTAAGATGGAGAAGTAATTTCTGTACCTCATAGGGTTACCACAAGAATAAATTAGATGTTGCATGAGCAAAGCTTAACAACAGGCTAACTATATAGTATCTCACACACACACACATCCCAATGGCACTTTGTTAGTTCAACTAGGGAAAACTTGGATGCAATCCAATAAGCAACAAAAGGGAAACAGTAAAGGCTAGTAAACCCACAAGATGGAAAATGGTTATGTAATAATATTAATTTTAAAGGCATAGGACAAAATTGATTATACAATATAATCACAATTATGGAAAAATAATGAATAGAAAAATAATGAATGGAAATATATCAAGATCATAATGAATTGTGTTTGAAAAGTAAAATTATTGGTGATTTTTTTTCTAGTTTTCTGTTTTCTAAATTGCTAAAAATGAGGCACACAGTTGAACCCTAAAGAGATGGCCATAGTTTTGAATCCTACCTCTTCCGCTCATTAGCTATGCCCCCCTGACAGGTTATATAACCTTTCCTAGCAGGGTTCCTTACCTGCTACGTGAAAATCATATGTCTACTTCTGATATTATTTTGAGTAATGAATTAGAAAATCCTTGTAAAGTTATAATGCTTGGATAGTAAACAGTCAATAAATACCATCTATTTTCATGACAATTATGGTTGTATGTTTCCTTTATAATGTGGGAAAGAATGTTATTGTAAAATTCAAGGCAAAGTTTTTAATATCAGAACATTGTCTATAGCCTACACAAGTGTTCCTTCACTTGGAAAGTTCGTGGGCCAGGAAAGATACAAGGCAAAAGACAGGTGGGTCAGGGCCACAAAACAAAGCAGAAAGCAGTCACCCCCGGGTCAAGAAAAAAGAGATGGCCCAACTGCTGTCCCAAGAAAGGCTCTTGGCTTGGAGCTGCCACCTCCCCAAGGTCAGGGCCAGAGTGTCAGGGAGCACACAGAGCTCTCTCCCTGACAGCTGCCCCTGCAGCAGCTGGCTCCCCCAGTGATGGATGGAAATTACAGCCGTTTTCAAGAGACCGACAGAAGGCAGCCTGTGTCCCGATAAGCTATAACAACAGTAGTAAAGTTCTAAGGAGACCAGAGGGTCTCCATAACCACACACTTCCCGCGGCTGTGGCTGCCGTAATTATGGCAGTGACAGCTGGGCAGCTGAGGAACATGACTGGAATCGACTAAGGTGTGAGCATATGGTGCTGCCGGTGGACAAGGCGAGCCTGCCCCTCCCTTCCCCGCTGCTCCAGTTCAGCTGCATCCTCAGGCCTGACTGCCAGGGGCCATTCAAGAGATCACCAGCCCATCAAGGGGGCAGGTGCAAAGAAGGGGAGGCTAGAACCCAAGAGCCCACCAAGGCCTCCTAGTGCCCAGGGCCAGACGCAGTAGGAGCTCAGTCTGAAATGACAGCAACACATTCCAGAGTTCACTCGTGCTGGACGTGTGTTTTGACTCCCGGGATTTCATACCAAGCCATGCCAAGAGAATACTGTCTCGCCATTCCTCTGGACCTACTCACTGGGCTCCTCCTCTAGGAAAATCACCCAGAATCATCTGTTCTCAGACGGAATTAATCAATTGCCTATTCTCTTCTATACCTATCCTTTCAATGCACATCTCTCCAAAACCATCCCTTTAATACACATTCACAAGTCTGTCTATCTCCCCTTAAGCTTGATGCAAAGAGCGGCTATGTCAGCCTCATTTTAAGTTCAATCATTCATTCAATCACTTGCTCAGTAAACTGACTACCTATGATAGGCCATGAATCATACTACATACTGATAAAGACAGATATGCCATCCGATGACTAAGAGTCATCCAAGAGAAGCAGACCACTAGATGATAAATTACAAAGCAAAACCTTTGAGTTTGGGCCATGATAAGGTGCTATTACATGTGGTCAGAGATCTAGTGACATCTTAAGAAACCAAAGAAGGCTTCTGGCAGAAGGCATGAATAGCTGTTAAAGAAATTTATGAAAATTAGTTGTTTGGAAGGAGGAGGAGATGACGAAGAAAGAACCACAGAGCTGCAGGAGAAACAAGCCTCGGGGGTTGTGGGGGGCTTTGCATGACTTTTATCTTAAAGGCAGTGGGAAATCACTGATGGCTTTAAGGTAGAGAATGTCATGATCAGGCCTGCATCTTGCAAAGAACACTCTGGTGTTCTTGGAAGGGGAGAAATTGGAGCAGAGTAGGGTTCAGGAGCTGGTATACCCCATATAGGCACAGGGTCTGGAACATGGCTTTCTGTTTGTTGACCTGAACTGAGGAGGTAACACGGACAGGTGCCCAGGTGGCACATTTCAGGGTTTCATTCACTCTATTAGCCAGCACAGACATCGTCAACCCCATGGGCACCTGTCTTGGGTGCCAGTATCCAGGACATCCTTCAAAGGGAATCCGTTTATTTAAAATATCTCCATGCACCTTCCTCACCCTCTGAGATAGCAACACCCACATGCAGAAGGAGGTGTGTTGGGTTCCATCCCTCCTGCCAGGCTAGCATGGAACCTAGGCTGACCGCATGGAGAGCAGCACAGACTTTCAGTCACAATGAAAACTCCTGCACGTGTGGAGAGCGGGACAGGATGCTCTTCGGGGAGTCATCCTACTCCAGTCTCTGGGTCTGTATTTAATTCTTGGTCTATCAGCTAATCACTTAGGGTGTTGCTGCGCAAGCCCTGTGTTTATACAGCTAAGTGCCTCTGTTCCTAGCCACACGATGTCAGCAAAGAGGGATGCATCGGCCTCCTCCACCACGAAGCAGGTCGTGTGTCCCACATTGATTAAGCTTCCTGACCCCTCTCCAGCAGCTAGTGACCGCATGGCTTCTGCCACTCAGCCTGCCACTTTGCCCAGCAAGATGTTCTCCATCATCTGTCAATTAAGGACTGTCACGGCAGGGAGGTTAGAGGGAAATCCTAAATACTTGCTCCAAATCTCAGCTTCCAAATTCCCAAGAGTCGTCTTCTGAAAACAGAAAAGTAATATTTACCAATGGGTGCTTCATCTTTCTGTTTACAAAATTATAACTTGTTCATTAGAGAAAATGTTGAAAAATATGCACACACATACACAGAAGAAAATGATTACCCATGACCCCACCACTCAGAGTCACACTAATAACGTTTAAATTCAGATGCACAATTCTCTCCTGTATACATACATCCACATGTTTAACCCTAGGATTCATTTCACCTGATATTCTGGAATGGAATCGTGCCACTAAATTTTTTTCTACAATGTCATTGTTAAACACCACATAATTTTCTGACACGTGACTGTCCTATACTTCAGCCAGTCTTCTATTGTGCTCAATTTTATGCTAACTACTAGAATCAATTCTGTAATGAAGGTTCTGAAAATAAATTCTGAAGGAGGAGTTTATTCGATTTCATTAGAATAAATATATAAAGGAGAATAATCTATCAAAATAAATTTGCTTTTTTAACACTTTGGTCATGCATTGTAAAAATCACACTTTAGAAATACATTAATTTATTCTTCCACCAACAGAATAATCCCTATATCACCATTCTGTATGACATTGTTATTTGAGGGAAACATCAGCGACAGCATCTCTGTTATCATGGTCATGGTCATCATGTTACAAAGGGTTACTACTTGTCTAGAACTTTCCTGGAACTTTCTATGTTCCTGGCACTGAGCAAAACACATTGAGGATACTGTTCCTTTTCATGATAACTCCTTAATTTCTAGTGAGGTTGAACTCTTCGGTCTTACATTCATTAACCACTGTGCTTCTTTGTTACACAATTTCCTGCTGGTTTTTGTGACCTGTGTTCTCTCATATGTTTGACATTTAATAATTGTTCCGTATACATTTTATATAATAAGGATACTAAACAACTTTCTTGCAAAAATGCTTTCTCCCAGGCTGTGATCTAACATTTGGTTGTTTATAATGAGGAAATAATTCTGTCATTTTGGAGTAGTCAAATCTGTGGGTCTATTTTTTTTTTTTAGTTGGAGTCTCACCCCATCTCCCAGGCTGGAGTGCCGTGGCTCACTCACGGCCACCCCAGCATCAACCTGCTTGGCTCCAGTGATCCTTCCACCTCAGCCTTCCAAGTACCCTGAACTACAGGCTCGTGCTACCACGCCAGGCTAATTTTGTTGTTGCTGATGTTGATTTAGTGCAGAGACGAGATCTCACCAAGTTGTCCGGGCTCGAACCCACGGGCTCAGGCAATCCACCTGTCTCAGCCTCCCAAAGTGCTGGGATGACAGGCTGAACCACCAAGCCCGGTCTGGTCTCTTATTTTGTAGGTTATACATTTACGTATACTCTCGGTACTTGCACACCATGACATCGGATAAATATTCATGCATTTTTCGTAAAACCTTTCCTTGGCTTCAAATTTCATATTAAATATTTTATCAATCTGAAATTTGTTAGTGCACGTGGTGCTACTGCAAAGATCTATTTTTTTTCCACATGGTCAGCAAATTGACCCAATTTGACTTACTGAGTTCTTCATCTTTTCCCTGCTGATTTGAAATGCCACATTTATCTTATATGAAATTCATATTTACATGGACCTGTTTCTGCTCTCCTTGTACTGCTGCATTGATTTATCTCTCTATTCCTGCAATTAAACCAGACCGTTTAAATGTATACGAAGCTACAAGGACATCATCGCACACTGTTTACCCAGTAGTGCGAGTCTCTCCTCATCTTTCTGTTTTCAAAATGTTCTCAGTCATTCAAAAAAGCCAGATGAACTGCAGCACAATTTTATAGAGCACTACTCCCTTCAAAGTCCCACTGGTATTTTCATTTGGATCCCATTAAACTTCTAGATAATGTGGGGAGAATCAATAACTTTATATTGTTTCTCAAAGTTTTAATTCAATAAGGTAACACATTTTTAATTTACAGCCTTATTCCTTTTTCATCATATTTATTGTTAACTTTTTCCTAGGTATTTTATGATTCGGTTCCTAATGTAAATGGCATTTTTTTAAAAATCATTATATCACTGGTACATAGAAAAACAAATTTTTTATCTATGTGTTTATTTTGACCAAACCTTGTTTTCGAACTCACTTAACAGGTAGAAACTTTTCAGTTGGTTCCTTGAGGATCTCCAGAGAGACTATTCCATCTCATGTAAATTGCGATAACTGTGTTATCTACTTTCAAATAGTCCTCTTAATTTTTATTCTCATTTTGTTCCATTGGCCAGAATTTTAAAACTGTGTTAACTCTGGCAAGGGTTGTGAGAATCCTTTCTTATTTAAATAGAAATGCCTCTGGTTTTTCATTCCAAAGTATGATTAAGTTGTTGATTTGGAAGCAAGAGCTTCTTCCTTGATAAAGAAGGTTTAATTACTATCATACTAATATTAGGGTTTGGATATTGTTCTTGGAAATGAGCACTGAATTTTATTGTAGACCATTTCAATAGGAGTGTGTGTATATTTTCTCTCTTGATATATTAATATATTTCCAGATATTAAATTATTCTTAACGAAAAAAACTGAGTCAGAAGATATTTTCTTGTATTCTATTGCCAGATTTTTTAAACCATATTTTATTTACTATTTTCACATTTTGTTTAAAAGTGAGTTTCCTTTTTTGAACTGTATTTGTCCAACTTTAGATTAGAATTACCACTTCATAAAATGAATTGAGCATGTTTTTAGGGGTAACTATGATCTGAAACTATTTATATAAAAGAAAATACACTTCCAATAAAAGCATCTTGGGTTTTTTTGGTGTTGTAAGTAAATTTCGTATAATGTTAAACAGTTCCATCTTAATCATTTATTTGTTCAAGAGTTTTATAGTCTTGGGTTGCTTTCTGTAATCGTTTTTGTTTTCATAAAGACCAACCAATTTATGTACACATTCTCTAATTTATTTATTATAAAAATAATATTTTAAAAGGGATTTGATGACTCATTTTTCTCATAATGTGTTTTTTTATGTCTGAGGGAGAATTTTCTCATTTTCTTGCTAGATATATCAAAAATTTACTTAGAGTTTTAAAGAAGCAGAACTTAGATTTATTTATTAGTCCTGCTATTTTTATTTTTGTTTCAAAATAGTTTATTTCATTTAGATTAATTTGATGTTTAAAACAAAAGATTAGTAAGGTAGTTGACTTGTACTTCATGCTTGTTTTTCTATATAAGTGTGTATATATAATATGTAAATTTTTTACATGTGTAGTATTGTGTATATATCATATATATGAAAGATCTTAAATTCAGTATATGTTAAATGTTAATTATATACAAAACATCCAATATATATTAAGGCTTATATTTCAAGCACTTTTTTCATTTCTTTCCCCTTCTTTTTTTTTTTTTTTTACACACTTATTTTCTTTATTTCATCAGACACTACTACTTTTCAAGGGAAACATAGATGATAGAACAGTTAGGTTCTCAATTACATTTCAATGAAAAGAGAAAACTTGAAAAGTAAACAAATACTTAACAATATCAGAGATAGAATTTAGCACCCGGATTAACATAAATATACATATGAACTACAGTCTTATCTTTGTGTCTCCAGAGATTTTCACTATTTTTTTAATTTTTTATTTGAAACATGTGGGGTATAATTCAGGGTTAGCTATACAAAGGCTCATTACACAGATGCCCTTGTTGATGAGGTGTGCCCCACCCCTCCCTTTGGCAGATTTTTTTTTTTTTTTTTTTTTTTTGGTGCTGGAGTCTCACTCTAACCCATGTTGGAGTGCAGTGGCACACTCATGGCCACCGCAGCCTCAACTTGCTGGGCTCAGGCAATCCTTCCGCCTCAGCCTTCCAAGTAGCTGGAACTACAGGCGTGTGCTACCATGCCTGGCTAATTTTTAGATTCGTTGTAGAGATGAGGTCTCACCAACTTGCCCAGTTGGGTCTCAAACCCCTGGGCTCAGGCATTCCTCTCACATGGGCCTCCCAAAAGTGCTGGGATTACAGGCTTGAGCCACCACGCCCAGACTTTCCTTTTCTTTTGTACCTTCATTTTCAGTGTCGTTTCTAATATCTTGCATTTAATACCTAGTTTATTTACATTTACACTTTTAGATTTAATAATGAAAGTATATACACTTAATTTTCCTAAGTTCAGCTTTAACAGCATCCCATGAGTTTTGCCTCTTATTTGATATTTACAAAAGGAAAAGAAAAAAGAAAAGTTTTAAACCATCAAAAATTATATCACCAACATTTTCTCCTATTTGACTTATTTTTCTAGATAAAACGATGTATGTTGTAAATAAACAGTGTAGAAATGTATCATTAAAATTAGTATATGTACCACATTTTTTTTATCCAGTCCTCTCTTGATGGACAGCATGATTGGTTCCAGGTTCTCGCTATTGTGAACAATGCTGCGATAAACATACGTGTGCAGGTATCTTTTTTATAGAATGATTTGAGTTCTTCTGGGTATATTCCCAATAGGGAGATTGCAGGGTCATAGAAAAGGTCGATTTCTAGAACTTTTAGGAATTGCCACACTGATTTCCACAGAGGTTGTACTAGTTTACACTCCCACCAACCGTAGAAGTGTTCCCTTTTCGCCACATCCTCTCCAGCAACTGTTATTTTTTGAGTTATGGTGGGGGCAGGGAGGTGGGATCGACAGTAGTCGATATCTGCCTGGGGAAGGGGGGACATGCCTCATCAACAAGGGTAACTGCACAATGAATATTTGTATACCTAACCCTGAATTGTACCCCACAATTTTAAAATAAAAATTAAGAGGAAAAAAATTAGTAGATATCAAATGATAGCTTTCATCACATAAAAATTAAAATTTTTCGACAGCAAATGACATCGTGAAGTTTTAAAAACAATAAACTATGAATGTTTTACAACTTGTAACAAAGAGATTTCTTATATTAATCAGTAAGAAAAGATAATTAGCATAAATTTAGAAAAATATGCACAGCATATAAACAGACCACCAGTCAATATTACTAATCCAATATTACTAAACAGTTAATTAACCAACGCAAATAAAGAAACAGACTAACAAACAGTCAGTGCAATTTGTTTATATCTTCACCCATTTTTGAATTTGTGCTGTCTTTTTTCTTACTGATCTAAAAAGGTCTTTATATAGTATGATTATTAATGCTTTTTTATCTTCAAACATTTTTTACCATTTGTCACAATCTGCTGTATATTTCAAAAAAATTTAGGTTGTCAAGTCTATCAGTCTTGTCTATAACAAACTCATGTACTAAGTGCTTAGTACTTCTGTGCCAAACCCACAAGGTTTCATCAAGTATAGTTTTCACTCAATTATTGTAGCCAAAGATACTCTAAAACTCCAGTGGCTTCTTGAAAATTCTGCCTGTTCATTAACACATGCAGATACTAAAGTGGCTTAGTATATATGTTTTCTTTTTATAAGAATCATCACAATTCTTCAGCAATTATTCACTTAGAATTTTCATTCAATTTTGCAATTTCTATGACATGTGCTATCGAGCATGTGTCACCCAGTTTTTATCTGAAAACAATGTATAACAGTGTCATCAGAATTACATGATCTTTTGAGGACAGGTTTCTTTTTTTTTTTTTTTGAGTCAGAGTCTTACTTTGTCACCCTGGCTGAAGTGCAGTGGCACACTCATGGCCACCGCAGCCTCCACCTGCTGGGCTCAGGCAATCCTTACACCTCAGCCTTCCAAGTAGCTGGAACCGCAGGTATACATCACCCTGCCCAGCTAATTTTTTGACTTGTAGGAATGAGGTCTCACCAAGTTGCCCAGGCTGGTCTCAAACCCCTGGACTCAAGCAATCCTCTTGCCTCGGCCTCCCAAAGTGCTGGGATTACAGGCTTGAGTCACTGTGCCCAGCCAAGACAGTTTCTTAAAACAAATGCTCACACCTCCTAAGACTTGTATTTAAATTCAAAGGACTCTATGTTGTTCGTGCAAGGTTTTGGTCACTGGATTCAACTGGATTTAAATTGAAGTATGCGAACAAATAAAATGTGTTCATATTTATCACTATCTTTAGGCCTGCTGAAATGGCATAGAATATGTTATACCAGATATCAAGTTCTTTATATACTTAGTGCTGAAACTACGTGCTCAATTCCATCAGTCTTACTTTGTAGCTATGGAGGAAGTACCACACCATTTTGATACAGTTGTTTAATAATAGAATTTGTTAAATATCTCGATATAATAAGTTTCCTTCCCTCCCCTCCTATTCTCACTACTCTTTGTTCAAGGTTTTGTTCTATTATTCTCCTTGTATTTTTCCTGGTAAACCTTACGAGTATTTTTCAGTTTCCCCAAAAAAAGAAAGATAGCTAGGAGAGCTGAGGAAGGGAAGAAATTGCATGAGCATTTTGATTGGCATTGTGTTTATACTGAAAGTAATTTAGGGGCGTATACTTCCCTGCTCTCCTCGCCTAGTGCAGCGTTCTCAATATTCTACACACTCACTGGTTAGTTTTCTTCGTAGCCTCTATTAATACTTGACATTTTATTACACACCCATTGTTTTTTTTCTATTGCTATCCATCTCCTCAGCTGAAATACATACTCCATGAGGGCCGGGACGCCCTCCAGCTCATCTCTGTATCCACAGTGCCATGCCCAAAGTATGTACTCAACAAACATTTCTCAGTCAAGTGCTGTATGCTCTTAATTTTTGAGTTAATTTTCTTAGGCTTTCAGATACACAATCACATCACCTACAAATAGGGTTATATACCTCCTCCTTTTCAACATTTATTCTTATGTCATTTTCCTTATTACATTTCCTCAGAGTTCTAGTTTTCTATAAAATCACAACAATGATTGAGCACATACTTACTGTACTCTTGATTTTAAAGAACTTATTTAGTGTCTCATCCGGTGCTGTCTGTCATTTGAGAATGACACATTTGTTAATCATGTTAGGAAAGGATACTTCTATATCTATTTTACTGAGAAAATTCAGGAAACGCTCTTTAAAATTTTATTGGATGTTAAACAGTAGTAGTAATAGGAGACACCTATGTCTTCCTACTCATTTTATTATAAATGTTTTGATTTCTTTTCCATCAAGCCCAACATTCACCGTTGGTTTTGAAAGATATATTTATGTTCATTGTGCTATGGGAATACTCTTGATTTTTTATGGATGTTCTTTGAAAGTTTAAAAGCAAGGGCCTACAGCTATTTGAGAGTGTTTATTTAGCAAATGTTTTCTTTTGTACCATGATGATTTGTCTATTTATTTTTTTCTCTTTCTTTAATCAAGATTAGTATTCATCTTTCCCTATAAAAGTATTGATTTCATCCATAGGGTCAAAGTTCTTACATAAGAATTTTACAAAGTGGTCTATTCTATCTTTCAGTTGTGTGTGTGTGTGTGTGTGTGTGTGTGTGTGTGTGTGTGTGTGTGTGTGTGTGTATGTGTGTGTCTTTCCCCTTATTAGCAGTGCATTTCTTTTTTCTTATTTAGGCTTTATGTAGGCTGCTATATGGGCTTATTTAATTATAGTTTAGTCCAGTTCTTGGTTTTATCTTATACCTCAATTGCTCTTCTGGTTCCTAGTTCATCAAATTTCAGTTTTTATCCTTTTTAGTGTCTTTTTCTATTTTGCTTGGGTTTAATTTGTTGCTTTTTAATCAACTTTTTGAGTTGAATCCTTACTTAATTTAATGTCTTTTTTGTTTTGTTTGATTCTAAAAGGGTAAAGAATATGAATGTTCTTTTCAGTACTGTACTGAGAGGAAGATATTCTGTAATTGCAGTTTTGATTTTAGCTTCTGCCTAAGGGTTTGGTTTTGTTCTGTTTTGAAGACAGGTATTATTATTTTAATTTCTAAATGGTTAGAATAGCAAGGGGGCATTTTTCTATTGCTATCTATCTGATACTATTTCTAAATTGGCCAGTGAGTGTAAATTTCTAATCTACTGATCTTTTTAATCTACTGATGTTTTGATGGCCTAATTTGTGTTCAGTGAGAAGGATGTGGACTCCGCTACAGAGGTCAAGGCACTCGTGTAATTCCCAAAGCCCAGACTTCTTTGGTTTGCCAGATGAGAGCTGTATATTAGGCTTCACCATGACAACTGTGCTTTTTTCATTTCTCCTTATTCCCTTATATAAGTTAGTACTTTGTAATGCTGTGCATAACCATCTATGACACTTACTCATTTGTTCTGAATTGTTACTTATATCACTCTGGGACATGTTTAGACCCATTTGTGTTTTAAATCTTTATGTAACAGCCCTCAGATAGCGCTAGCTATGCCAGGAATCTTACAAATGTCATCAACCAACGAGGTAGGTACTATTATCCCCATTATACTGAGAGGGAACTGAGACAGGCAGTACCAAGCCCTAGGCCTCACAAAGCATCAATCCAGAAGCACCTTTCAACCCAGGTTCTGGATCTCTGCTTTTTAAGAAAGAATGTGTTATTGAGATATAATGCACGAAACATAAAATTTGCGACTTTAAATAGAGTACAATTTAGTGAGTTTTAGCATACTCACTGTGTTGTGCAGCCACCACTTCTATCTAATTCCAGAACATCTCTACTACTCCTAAAAGAAACCTTGTATCCACCAGCAGTCCATACTAACCTTTCCTACCACTCAGCTCCTGGCAACTACTAACCTACCCTCTGTCTTATAGATTTGCCTATTCTGGACATTTCATACAAATGGAATCACACAACATGTAGCCTTTGGGGTCTGGCTTCTTTCGCCTAGCATTATGTTTTTAAGAGTCACCCGTGTTTTGGCATATATCATTACTTTATTCCTTTTTATACCTGAATAATAGTCCATTGTATGGATATACCATACATTTTATTAACATTATTTATATACCATACATTTTATTAACCCATTCATCAGTTGACGGACATAAAGGTTGTTTCTACTTTAAGGCTAACATGAATAATACTTTTATGAACATTCATATACGTGTTTTTGTGAGAACATATGTTTTCAATTTTCTTGGATATATACTTTGGAGTAAAATTGCTAGGTCGTATGGTAAGCCTATGTTTAACTTTCCAAGGTATTGCCAAACCCTTTCCACAGTAGCAGCACTATTTCATATTTCCACTAGCAATGTATGAGGCAAAGTCTGTGTTGTCGAGGGCTGTCGTTCATTATTAATCAGCATTTAACATGAATTTAACTCATTCAGGTTTCAATGTTATAACCCATACTTTATCTCTGCTTGCCTTTTTATGGGCTTTCCAAACTTTTACCCTCAGGTTGGGTCATTCTGCATTAAATGTCGACAACATATGCAAAACATGTGAGTTTTGGACTATTACAAAAGTATTTATCTTTTAAACTGAGTATTTAGTGCTACAGCATATATATTTATCCTTGCTTTGCCATATTTATTTTATGCTTTCTCTTTTTAATGCTTCCTTCTTTTTTTTCTCTTCTGCTATATATGAGGTCTGTTTTATTTTCCCCCATCTGGTAATTTGGACGTAGTACAGTTAGATTATATTTCTAGTGGTGGCTATGTTCTAACTTTATATAAAACCTTTACACATGTATTTATCAATTATCAGTTTCAGATATGAAGCAAGATTTTTTAGTATTTTCTACTAAAACTGAAGATTCCGTCATCCCATCATCATCCCTGGCTCCATCCTCACCACACACTTGTTTTCTCTAAATTGGTATGCTCCGATATTTTTGACCCTACTAATCCTAGCTATATTATAATTATTTCTATATCACACAGCCTTTCTCTTTATAATAAGAATGTTTTGATGCTGTCTTGTGATATTATCAGTGCGATCTGGCTTTTCTAGGATCAGTCCTTTCATAAAACAGTCTCCTCTTTTGTGAGTTCTTGATGTAGATCCTCTTTGGATTGGCTGTGAGAGAGGAGACAAAGAGGGGATATGTCATCTGACTCCTTGCATGTTGGAGACGTGTTTCTACAGTTTTTCATAAAGGCAAACAAGTGGACTGACTATAGCATTCTCAGGTCACATGTTTTTTCCTCAAAAATCTTGACCCATGTCCTCAGTCTTTCTGGGATCTCACGTTGCAGAGGAAATTCTGACCAAGGCTGAATTTTTTATTTCCTTTGTGATTTGCTTTTCAGACCTGGGTGTTTGCATAATTCACCCTCGAATTTTAGTAATCTCACAAGGCATTTTTGTACATGTTCCCCACACACACCAAGCCCAGTCATTTTTGCCAATTTAGTTCTTCCTTCATTTCAGGCTGATTTTTATTGTGCAATCGCATGCTCTCTGTGCTTCCGTTTGTTATATTCTCCAGGTGGGACAGCCATATGTTGCTATGGTGAGTGTGCTCTGCTGTCCTTCCACATCTGCCCACCTCTCTCTCCTTGCAGTAACTTCTTTCTCTGTTGCATCTTCCAGGGTTGTCTGAAGCCTGTTCACATGCCCAGTTCCATGACTCAGGTTTCTGCAAGATTCTGTTCTTTGCCGTTTCTACTGTTTTCAGTCAGCCGTGGTGTTATTTTCCCCTCAATTTCTTTGCTTAAACCTGCCACATGTCTTTTCTTCTCAGTCTGCTCTTTGATCAAGCTTCCTGCATGTTTGCAGCTGACCAGCTGGAAGATGCTGGATAATACCTCAGAATGAAGCGAATATGTACACCCTCTGCTTTCTTATCCTTTTCCTCATATCTTATAATTACAGAAAGTTACAGTAGACTACTGCTGGCTTTTTCATCGGTTACCTTCAGAAGTTTAAATAGTGTACTATAACTTTTATTTGCTCTTCAGTAATTGGTGGTGACTCCTGA
This sequence comes from Carlito syrichta, assembly GCF_000164805.1. Taxonomy (NCBI): domain Eukaryota; kingdom Metazoa; phylum Chordata; class Mammalia; order Primates; family Tarsiidae; genus Carlito; species Carlito syrichta. The sequence continues at coordinate 488,376 of NW_007248527.1, forward strand.
CCCCCCACTTCGTAAAGTCAGGATATTTGTGTCTTCACCCTTCCTTGTAGATCTTTCCCTGCACACACACATACACACACACACACACACACACACAC
>NW_007248527.1:488493-515503 GCF_000164805.1 Carlito syrichta
CCACCACCACCACCACCACCACCACCACCACCACCACCACCACCATGACCATCACCATCACAACATACCTTCAGTCAGCTACTTTGCAACTATTACATTGTCAGTGTCGTTGATATTTACATTTTGATCCTGCAATTAGTCAAGTCTTCCATACTTTGTTGTAAGGGTGACTCTAAAACCTGAAAGCCAATCATCAGTATTATCACAGTATAACTATTCAGCGCAGGCCAAAGTTTGTACTAGAATTTGATTTCCTTCTTAGAACATCAATGTCATGGCCCCTGGCCCATTCAGAGAAAAACATCCCTGGCACAAAAGTTAAGTGGAGTCTCATTTATTTGCATCAAGTGTTTAAAATAGTGGAGTGATTTAGTTGGCTTCTTGTTGACTAAACTACATTCTTGCAAAGTTAGTAGTTGTGTTGTTTTATTTCAGTTTTATTTTTCTCCTGGGGCTTATGGTTGCATTTTTGAGGCACGTTTTGCTTTTATCTTTTTAAAAAGCTCTTGATCACACGTTCTATTCTATGATATCCTGATATCCCCTACAATGAAACCTCCCGCCTACCTGAACTGCCACACGGCTGATTCTGAAATCTCAGATTAGAACCTTAGGACATTTCTGTTCCCTAAGTTGGGTCTTCCTCTTTTTGATTTAGTTGCTTATATTTCTAGAGAACACACCCAAATACTTTTTTAGGGGGAGGGGGTTATGCTTCAACATTACAACATTACAAGGAAAAAAAAAACAACTGCAGGCCAATTTTACTCAAATGCTTTAGCAAACAGAAGCTAGTAATATACAAAAATATATACACATACATATGTGTGTGTATAGAATATATAGATATATATATCTACAAAATATCATAACCAAGTGTGATTTTTCCTAGAAATTCCAACATCTATTCATAGTAAAAATGAGCAGACAATAAGAAAAGTTTCTCAGCAAATAAGAACAGACGACAACTTCCTCAGCCTCTCAATGGTGAAAAACTTAATAGGAAAACACTGAACATTCTTCTGCTAAGGTAAGTTAAGTGGCAAGGCCATCGAATATCACCGCCAGTAACACACAGCAATTTTTTTTTAAAGGGGAGAAAAAGTCATACTTACTAGAAAGGAAAAAAATTACCTATCTTTATTTGCAGATGATAAGATCATCTATGTAGGAAATTCTAAGGAATCTATAAAAAAAAAAAGCTAGAACCAATATGTGAATTTAGCAAAGTCACAATAAGCAATTTCAGTATATAAAAATCAATTTAATTTTCATAGTCTTGCAATAAACAATTAGAAATTAAAATTAAATTTTAAAGAATATCAAATACAGGAATACCTTGGAGATATTGTAGGTTTATGTATCTTTTCTTCGACCTCAACTTCATGAACCAACCTCTGCTAGCTTGACTTTTCAGCTTCTTCACCCACTCAGCCTTCCCAGAATTGAAGAGAGCTGGGGCCTTGCTCTGGATTAGGCTTTGGCTTAAGGGAATGTGGTGGCTGGTTTGATCTTCTATCCAGACCACTCAAACTTCCTCCATATCAGCAGTAAGGCTGTTTCATTTTCTTATCATTCATGTGTTCTCAGGAGCAGCTCTTTTAACTTCCCTCAAAAACCTTTCCTTGGCATGTGCAACTTGGCTGTTTGGTGCAAAAGGCCTCGTTATGGCCTGTTTCTGCTTTTGACACGCCTTCCCCACTAAGCTTGATCGTTTTTAGCTTTTGATTTAAAGTGAGAGACGTGCAACACTTCCTTTTACTTGAACCCTTAGAGACCATCACAGGGCTAGTCATTGGTCTGATTTCCATATTGTTGTGTCTCAGGGAATAGAGAGGCCCAAGGAGGGGAAGAGAGATCAGGGGACAGCTGATCAGCAGATCAGTCCAGCACACACTTTTATCAGCTGTTTGCCATGTTATAGGGTTGCTGTTCGTGGTGCCTGAAACAATCACAATAGCAACATCTACATAGATCACCATAACAGTTATGATAATAATGAAAAAGTTTGAAATACTGTGAGACTTACCAAAATGTGACACCAAGACAAAGTGAACACATGCTGCTAGAAAAAACGGCACTCATAGACTTGCTCGACACAGAGTTGCCACAAACCTTCTATCCGTAAAATCTCAATATCTGCAAAGCACAATAAACTAAGGTATACCTGTAGGACAGCATCCAAAACTGAAAACCTGAGGGATGAATTTAATAATATATATGCAAGGCCTGTTAACTAAAAACTACAAAATACTGCTATAATGAAGTAAAGAAAACCTAAACACGTAAAGAGAGATTACAAGTCCAGAGATCAGAAGATCCATTAGCTTTATGTTGTCAGTTCTCTCCAAATTAACCTATAGATTTAATACAATGCTGACCAAAATTCCAACATCATTTTTGCAGAAATTGGCAAGCTTTTTATGTTTATATACATAAATAAGTATTTATTTATATGGAAATGCAACTACCTAGATCAGCTAAAACAGTTTTTAAGAAGAACAGGGTTGGACGACTCATATTGCCTATTTCAAGCCTTACTACAAAGCTGCAAGTCAGGGCAGCGTGTATTGGCTAAAGAACAGAATTATTGCTCTACAGAGTGAGTGTTTAGAAACACACCCACACACCCACACAAATATGGTCAATTGAACGAAAGTACCAAGAAAATCCAATGGGTAAAAGATAGTCTTTTAATAGATATGCTAGAAAAAAATTCAACATCCATATGCAAAGAAATAAATAAAGGATACTTGACCTCACACCAGATACAATTCATTAACTCAAAACGAATTATAGACCTCAATGTAAGAATTAATTTTATGTATTCCAGAATAAAACATAAAAGAAAACTATTGTGGTCTTAGGTTAAGGCAAAGATCATACAACAAGGAAGACCCAGAAAAGAAAAATTAATAATTAATTGTATTTCATTATAATTAAAAACTTTTGTGCTTCAAAAGACACCATTATGAAAACGAAAAGGCAAGATATTACTGGGAGAAAAGTTTTGCAAAGCAGTACCCTATAAAAAGGATTTGTATCCAGAATATATAAAGAACCCATATAATGCAATAAAAAATAAAAATGATCAAAGTATTTGAATAGTTATTTCACAACAGAAGACATACAGATGGCAAATAAGTATGTGAAAAGATGCTCAACATTATCATCCATTAGGAAAATGCAAAGTAAAACCACAATAAGATACTGTTACACATCTGTTAGAATTAGAATCAAATGCCAAATTCTACCCCAAACGTGAAGCAACTGGAATCCCAGGCATTTATGTTAGAACTATAAACTAGCACAGTCACTTTGGAAAACAGTATGGCAGTTTCTTATAAATTTAAACATACCCTCTGCAACACAGCCATTCCACTTCTAGACAATTACATACAAGAAATGAAATATTCATTCACACAACGACTGGTGTACAAATGATGGCCAAAAACTACAAACCACCCAAATACCGTCTTCTGATGAGTAGAAAAACACATGGTCCTACGTTCTTATAACTGAATACTACACAGCAAGAAAAACAAATGAACCACTCAAACACGAAACAACCTCAAAAGCATTAGGAAGGAAAAGAAGCTAGAAAAGACCACATATTGCATGATCCATTTGTGAAACTCCTCGGATAAAACAGAGTAGAAGAGAGCTTTTAGGAATGATGGAACTGTTCTGTATCATGATCAAACATATGTCAAAACTCATCAAATTGCAAGATTAAATATGGAAACTTTGATTATATGTAAATTTTACTTTAATAAGCCTGTTTTATTAAAAGGATGCTTGGCAGATAAGCTTTCTGAGCCTTTGCTGTGATTCCAACCTCCACTTTTGAGTGACGATAGTTAAACTGTGTATAAAATTTTAGGTCAAATTATTTTTTCCCTTCCAAATGTTGAAAGCATTATCTTCTAGAATCCAAATGCTGCTTATGGAAATGCATATAACAGTCCAATTCTCTTTCTTATGAGGTGACTTTCTCCTCTTGCTTTAATTTTTTATGATAATGATATTAACAAACCCTTACTGAGAGCTCACAGTGTTCCCAGTTCTGTTCTACACACCCTTATTCCTAGTGCCTTGGGATTTCTCAGTAATAAATCCAGTTGTGATGTCGTTTTCATTACTGTTCTGAGAACTTAGAGAACTGTTTCAATATAAACACTACTATCCTTTGGGGGTGGTTTCTTCTATTGTTTCCTGACCATTTTTTTTTCTGTCTCAGCATCCTCTGTTCTCTGCTACTAGTAGGGATTAGACCTCTTGAGGATTGATCCTTTATTTCTCTTCTCTCTTGTCTTACAATTTCTCCTTTCTAGAACTTTTATTGCATCTTTTATTTTGGCAATCATATTTTAAGCTCAAAGAAGTTTCTTGTTTCTGAGTGATCCTTTCCCTAAGCTACTGCTCTTGTTCTTTGAATGTAATATCTTCTTGAATAACACCGAATGTCCTAACAGAACATATGTTTCATCGTGATTTTATATTGGTCTTTCTCTTGCATCTGCTACACACACACACACACACACACACACGCACGCACACACACACACACACACGCACACACACACACACACACACACACACGATGATCCTTCGTTATCTACTCACAGATAAGATGGGTGAGGTAGATGAGTGAGCTTTCTCTGTTGCTGGATGATTCTGACTGGGACATCTCTGAGAGGCAGGAGAGAACTGAAAATTTTGAGTAACAGGCTTTGGATTAGGCGAGGAGGGTGTTGGAATGAGATGGGTAAGTCATGGTGGCAGGGTGGAAAGAGCAGATGAGCAAGAAATCTGACATGCCCCAAAATGAGTTTTGTCAGCCCCACACATTATCATTCAAACAGAAATACAGTATTTTTCAAGTAATACATTCCATTTGTCTGTTTGTGTTTTGATACAAGGGTCCCCTTCTCCTCTCCCCTGGAAATAAATTTTGGCAACCTGAACTCAGCACAGCATGGAGAAGCCGAAAGGGAACCATGGTGTCAACAGTGTCCTTATGCTGTGCAATGACCTCCCACTAATCCATCTGCTTCTAGACCCACTCTTGCCCTCTGGCTGACAGGCTATCCCTGAGCCAGGAACCTCTCAGGCCACCCAGGCCCCACCTTCTCACCAACCTGTTTTGCATGTTCTGATCTGTTTGAACCATGTCATGCACAAGCATATTCTTCTCTACCTTTGATTCAGAATACTTTTCCACCTTAACTGAAAACCTGCTCCCTACTCCCTCCTATTCTACTTTCTTTAGGAGTTTTGTTTGTGTGTTTTTCATTAGGTGTTTTTGTTTGTACTATTATCGGCTCGTTATCACTAAATCTAAGAAAGCAGAGCGTAAACAAGGGTGTATTCCATATGTTTAAAACAAAAAAGTCCTCGAAGTCATTTATCTTTTTCTCATAAAAACCACTCCTACTAATGGGATCTACCACCACAGCCCTGTATAGGGTCACTATCATAAAACATTCTTAAAAGTTCTATGGTCCTTTTAAAGAGATTAAAATCACTCGTGTATTCTTCAAATGTTCTACACATTTGTCAAGGAAATCAGGATTAATTTTATAACAACAAAAATGAATTACATAATCAATTTTTCTCGATCCATATTTAGTATGTTTCATGATTTGCCAAAGACTGAATGGTTTCTTTAAATAATTCACTATAATTTCAGTTTTCCAACAATAACTTTAAAAATTGCTTTATATATTTAGATGTTGTTATGTGGAGCATAAAAGTTCATGGCTACTCTAGCCTCATAATAAAGTGAATTTTTTCCTGAGGTAAGTCAACTATAGTCTAAGTTCTTTTATCTTACATTTAACTTTTTCCAGTACTAATGTTACCAGTGCAGCTTTATATGGCTTATATATTCTTAGCAAACCCTTGCCTATTCTTTTATTCTTATCTTTTCTCTGATAATTTACTTTGGTTGTTTTTCCTAAGCAGCAAATGGCCTCTATTTTAATTTAATTTTTGATCCATGAAAAAATTAATCCAATTCATTATTTAGCGAATATTCATTGAGCAAATACTATGTATTACATCTGATATCCAGAGGTAAAAAGAACAAACACTGTCCTAGCCATTATAACTTTTTGCACTTTTTTCTCTATTTAGATACACAAATTTTTGCTTTTTAGTTTATTCTTCATAACATTACCTTTGGATTAAAAGGGTAATAAGGTAAGAGTTTAACATTCATTCATTGCTGAAAAATGAAATTTCTTAGTAAACTAGAAATGGAGGAGATCTTCCTTAACCTGATAGATAATACTGATTAAAAACGTGCCTACTGCCGGGCTCAGTGGCTCAGCCTGTCATCCCGCGCCTTTGGGAGGCTGAGGTGAGTAGATTGCCTGAGCCCGCGGGTTTGAGACCCGTCTGGGCAGCGAGACCTCATCTCTACAATAAATCAAAAAATCAGCCGGGCGTGGTAGCACATGCCTGTAATTCTGGCTACTCAGAAGGCTGAGGCGGAAGGATCGCCGGAGCCCAGTGGGTCGAGGCTGGGGTGGCCGGGAGCGGCCACTGCACTCCAGTCTGGGCGACAGAGTGAGACTCCAACTCAAAAAAAAAAAAAAAAAAGTGCCTACAGCAAATATACACTCAACGGTAAGACAAAGAACTTTTCCCCTTGAGATGAGAAATAATAAAAGGGATGCCCAATTTCATCCTACTAAATATTTTCCTGGAGGTTCTAATCAGTGCAACAACAACCAAAAAAAACATGCAAATTAGAAATGGAAAAATTATCATCATTCACAAATGAAATAATTGTGTACAAAGAAAATTCAAAATAAACTATTAATTTGAATTAATAGAGAATCTAGAAAGGTGCTAAATAATATGAAATATACAAAAATCAATTTTATTTCTATATACCAGCAACAAGCTAATAGAAAATAAAATGCTAAAATTTAACACTGATAGTAGCATCAAAGCATAACAAACACCTAGAAATAAATCTAAGAAAAAAAACTGTTCTAGACATCTATACTGAAAACCACAAAATATTAAGAGAAACGAAAGGAAAATCTAAATGAATGGAAGATTCTATTTGTAAAAATACAGATCTTCCCAAATTGTTATAACGCTCTTTAATTTTCTGCAATTCCAATCAAAATCCAAGCACTGGTGTGTGTGTGTGTGTGTGTGTGTGTGTGTGTGTGTGTGTGTGTGTTTACAAGACGATTCTTTAAAATTTTATGAAAATTCAAAGGGCCTAGAATAGTAAAGGCAACTGTAAGGAAGAAAATCAAATCTGGAAAACTCAAATAACTAGGTATTAAGATTTTTAAGAAAGCTATAATAAATAGGTAAGTGTGATATTAGTGCAAAGATGAAGGAAGGAAGGGAAAGAAAGGAAGGAAGAAAGAAAGAAAGAAAGAAAGAAAAAAAGAAAGAAAGAAAGAAAGAAAGAAAAAGAAATTTAAAGAGTTCAGAAGCAAACCCTACAAATATTCAGTCACCTAATTTATTTTAAAAACGACTCTGTAATGGAGTATTTTCAATAAATGGTGCTGGGTCAATTAAATATCCAGATGAGAAAAAAATATATTCTCACCCCATCTCACACTATACACAAAAATCAATTCCAGATGGACTGTAGCTCTGTGAAATGTTTAAAAAAAATTTTTTTTAACTTTAAGAGGAAATTATCTCATAAATGTGTAAACAAAATTTTTTAATAAGAATACACATACATACAAGTAAACACAGAGCAAAAAGGCTAACCATAGCTTGGTAGAAGAAACACACAATCTCCAACAAAGGTCCCTTAGCAAAATGTGCACATAGGGCAACCCCCTCGGGTCCCCTCCCACTGTGGGAGCTTTTCTGTCCTCAATAAATCCAGTTTTCTAAAAAAAAGAAAAAGAAAAAAGAAAAGAGTGCACATGGAACTTTTACTAGATAAAAAAATAGATTTTTAAAATAGAGAAAAAGTCCAACAATATGAACAGACACTTCACAAAAGGAGACGTATAAGTGACCAATAACCACACAAGATATTTGACCTGTAAGGAAATGTAAATATAAAACGCCATCGGGGATATAACATAAGTTTAAGCTATGATGCAACACACAACACACAACCAGAGAGGCTAAAATGGAAAAGATAGAAACTACCCATGCGTATAGAACAACCGGAACTCTCATGAACTGCTGCTTGTGGTGGTATAAACAGCAACAATTTGGACTCTAATTTGGCAGTATCTGCCAAACCTGAACATGTGTATATCTTTGCCTCAGTAATAGCAAAACGCACACATATTTTGAACCAAAAAAAACACCCCACGTGTATTAGAATATCCATGGCAGTGCCATTTATATTCATCCAAACCTGGGAATTCCTCAAGTGCCACCAGCACTAGCCCGGGAAAGTGAATGGTGGAATGCCAGACAGCAAAAATGAAAGGACGATCTATGACCACATTCTCTGAATAAATCTTGGAAACATAATGTTGAGAAGTAGAAGCCGGAAGAATGAATACACACGTACATGACTCAATTTCCGTTCGGCCAAAATCTGGATAAGGACTCCTCTTGGAGGGCAGTAACTGGAAGGGAGCAGGAAGAACCCTCTGGGCGTTAGTCACGTCCTTCATACTGATCGCGGTGTGTGTTACCCAGCTGAGTTCATTTCATGAAAGTTCATTGAGCGGAACAGACAGTGCTTTTCCGTAGGGATGTGACACTTCAATAAAGTTAAGCGCAAATAAATAAATAAATAATAGCTTCTCTTTATTTTTATAACTGCTGGGACTATTATATTTAGATCCTCTTTGCACAATGCAAATTTTAAACTGTTCTCCTATGCCTTTTCCAGTTCTATTGATCAGAAATATTTAGGCCCAAACTATTGTAGTTTTTAGCAACTGTTGTTTTATGTTTTGAGCATTAGTTTGCGTTTTGTTTTACAGTCGCATTTACCCCAATTACACAGACCTAAATTTACACACCTAAATTAAAACAGGATTTTAATTCTTATTTTAGGCTTTTTATAGCTCATATTCTCTATTCCTAATTTATGGATGTTGATTTGCCTCTTATTTAACTGGGAAACATCTTTTGAGAGATTCTTATAGGTAGAATAAATGCGTCACAGCTGATATAATTGATCTTTCTTCTGTCACCTCATTTAACATTTTGCTTTCTGATTATTGCTTGTGGTTTTTTGTTTATATACCTAGTTTTGTCTGCTATTTAAAAAAAAAAAAAAACATGGCTGGGTACAGTGGCTCATGTCTGCAATCTCAGTACTTTAGGAGACCAAGGTGAGAGGATTACTTGAGCTCAGTTTAAGACCAACCCAGGCAACACAGTAAGACCTCATCACTATAAAAAACAAAAAATAAGCTGGGCATGGTGACACATGCCTGTAGTCCCAGCTACTCGGTAGGCTAAGGCAAGGGATCACCTGAGCCAGGAGGTCAAGGCTGCAGTGAGCTATCATTGTGCCACTGCACAAAAGAGTAAGACCCCAACTCAAAAAACAAAAACAAAACAAAAAGTCCTGTGATATAGAAATTAAACGTATTATTGTGCCCACATGGTTGGGCTGAAATTTTGAGAAAATACATTTAAATTTATTTTTCTCTGTTTACCAACATCAAAAATGTACACCATCTCTCTACTCTATGTAGACTGAGAAATTCTGAGTACTCTTTCTTCATACCATCTTCTGTATATTCCAATTTTAGTTGAGTCCACATATGGAATTTAAATATTTCCATTAAATAACTTATTTTCTCCTTTGCCATAAACTCCATAGTCATATTTAAAACAATTCTTCTGATTAAATGTTCTTTCCTGGCCGGGCTCAGTGGCTCAGCCTGTAATCCCAGTTTTACAGGGATTGCAGCCACTGTGCCCAGCCCACTTTAGGAGGCCGAGGCAGGTGGATTGCCTGAGCCCACGGATTCAAGACCAGCCTGGGCAACTTGGCAAGACCTCGTCTCTACAATAAATCAGAAATTAACCGGGCACAGTAACACATACCAGTAGTTCCAGCTACTTGGAAGGCTGGGTGAAAGGATCGCTGGAGCCCAGCAGGTTGACGCTGGGGTGGCAGTGAGCATGCCACTGCACTCCAGCCTGGACAACGGAGTGAGACTCCAACTCAAAAAAAAAAAAAAAAAAGGTTCTTTTCTTCTAAGGATTTTGTGCCATTTCCTTCACATCTTCCCATTTCTTGAGTTCTTTATTATTTAGATGCCCTCCATTCAGCTGGAGCAATTCGTGGAGTATTTTTTCATGAAAGGTACATAGATGGCACACCTTCTAAGTACTTCAACTACTTGGGAAAGATAGTTTGAGAGAATGTAAATTTGTGTTTTCAACTAAAATAACATTTTATTATTGCAAAGGCAGTGTATGTACACGGTAAAAAAAATTAGAAAATATAGATAAGTAAAAGGAAGACAATAAAACCGCCATGTTTCCACTCCTCAGAGATCACCACTGTTAACAACCTGGACTACCTGCTTCCAGATTGACAGCCTTCACATAGATGTGTATGTATTTTTATCAAAGCAACATTTACATGTTGTTTTGTAACATGCTTTTCATTCAATAGTTAAATGTCCATCTCTCCATGGCATTAAATTTCAATGCCCAACCCACACTCAAACTTCCCCAATTGTCCTTTACAGATGGTTTGCCCAAAATATGCGATCCAGGTGGTTATTCCCTTAAATCATGCCAGACCTAGAGCAGGCCTCTTTTCAGGATGGCTGTTGAGCGAACTGGGACAAATGTCCATCTTCTTGATCTGTCCACCCTCTTGTTTCTGTATCACTGTTCAGAAACAATCATCTTTCTCCAAATCTGTCGACATTTCTGCCTAGCCTCCTGTCACTTAGTGTTGCAGAATAAAATTCAAACCGTAACTTAATTTCCCCGCCACGCTTCCTAACTTGTTTTGTCTACCCTTGAAATTCAAAAATACCAAGAGGCACTATCTCCACGGGACTCTTCATTAATTACGCATGATATTCGGGTACTCAGTGAGCTTTCATCTAAAAGCTAAAGTTTTTATAGAGCGCAAAGACCCTTTTTTGTTGGTGGTGGTCTGCAGTGTTATTTCCTTCTGGAATTTTTGGTGTATGTAATTCGAATCCCCTAACCGTACCCCTGAATTTGTTTCTTGACTCTTCTCTCAGTCATTTTTACTTCTTTTACTTGAATTATAAGAATCCTCTTCAAACTTACGTATTTGGGAATAAACATGAGGATGGGGGTCTCTGTGTTAGCACACCACCAGGAGCATGGAGCCTTAGCAACCCAACCAGCATCGACAAGGACCATCTCCATCAATTAGTACAACAGGTCTCTTAGCTTTGGACTCAAAGTGATTCCATCTCACAGGTGACGAATCTAAGTTGCCAGGAAGATACATAGCTTGCCCAACCACATGGATAATAAGGGGTCACATTGGACGCCAAACCCAGGCTGTCCCACACCTTCGGTCTCACACCCCTGTCGCTCCTCTTCCCTGAGTCTCAGAGTTTGGTACATTAGTGGGAGTCTGCAAAATTCCTTTCCAGTTAAGTCGAGGCTTTTTATAGCTCATATTCTCTATTCCTGACTTACAGATGTTGATTCACTTCTCATTTAAGTGAAAACATCTTTTGAGAGATTCTTAGAGAAAGAATAAGCACTTCATGTCTGATATAATAGGTCTTTCTCCATCACATCATTTAATACTTTGCTTTCTGATCATTGCTTGAATGCTGCTAGCCGTGAACAAGACACCCTTGATCTGGCACCTTTGAATCTCTATTTCATAGAAATTTTGTCAAACAGTTAGGATATGGCTGGCTTGGCTTCCCTGATTTCTAGTGTGAACACAGATTTTCCCCCTATATTTACATTCCCTTGCATATTTCAATAGAAAGCCTCATACTAAATGCATATTTAGAGGGTTTTTGTGTTTTTGTTTCTTATCTCCCCTACCAAAATACAAGCTCTGGTTATTTCATCTCCCCGCCCTAAAACCTTCCACGACTTTTCAACTCATAGTGAACAATTCAAAGTCCCTTAACTTGGAAATCAATTCAAGCATGACTTTCCATCCAGTCGAGCCCAGCATGACTCTCCAATCGTAACCCCTATCACTGCCCTTTGTCCTCTTTGGTTTTAGAAGAAACTGACCCACATAATGCATCCTTTAGTGTCCCTGCCTCACACCCTGGCGCCACACGGCTTTCTCCGAGTGAAATGCCCTTTCCCTCATGCCCCCACTGGTCATCCTTATCAACCTTCAGTGAACAGCCGAAATGCCAACCGGCCCTTGAAGTGCCCCTTCAACCCATCCCATGCCCTCTCCTTCCTCAGGTGCCCCAGAGACACTGCACCTCGACCTCCTCGGCGGCCCTCTCTCCGTCGGAGTCCCAGTACAGAGCAGACGGCACCTTCCGGCAAGGACACTCCAGGCAGAGTTCACTCACAAATGGGTGGATTACAGTGTGGTGAGTGGCTGTAAAGGAACCTCAAGGGTCAGGGTAGGAACCAGTATCTGGGAAGGAAGGAAGGAAGGGAAAGAAAGGAAGGAAGGGAAAGAAAGAAAGAAAGAAAGAAAGAAAGAAAGAAAGAAAGAAAGAAAGAAAGAAAGAAAGAAAGAAAGAAAGAAAGAAAGAAAGAAAGAGGAAGGAAGGAAGGAAGGAAGGAAGGAAGGAAGGAAGGAAGGAAGGAAGGAAGGAAAGAAAGAAAGAAAGAAAGAAAGAAAGAGAAAGAAAGAAAGAAAGAAAGAAAGAAAGAAAGAAAGAAAGAAAGAAAGAAAGAAAGAAAGAAAGAAAGAAAGAAAGAGAAAGAAAGAAAGAAAGATCCTCGAGGCTTGGAAGATAAGAATCCTGCTTGTTTTGAGAATGGCAGAGACCTCAGGCAAGGGAACAACTAGCTCAAAGCCACCAAGAGGGAGTGATACAGCAGTCTGTATCCCCCCCTCCAGTCTCTTGCCAGGGTTCCCTTTGGTCAGAGGGCCCAGGCACCTAGATGTAATCCATGCACACTGGCCTCCTGGGGCGGAGAACAGGGTGAAAAGAGAGGAGGAGTGAACGTTGATGCACAAAAGAAGATACCCACTGCAGACCGTCACTTCCATTGTTGACAGCAGCAGTCCCCAACCTTTTTGGCATCAGGCACTGGCTTCATGGAAGACGGCTCTTCCACAGACTGGAAGAGGTGGTGGAGGAGATGGTTTCAGGATGATCCAAGTGCATAACATTTATTGTGCACTTTATTTTTATTATTATTACATTGTAATATATTATGAAATCTTTATAAAACGTACCATTACAAAAAGGAGTCACGAACAGAAGTGGTAAATAAAATAAGGGAGCCGGGCTCGGTGGCTCAGCCTGTAATCCCGCGCTTTCAGAGGCTGAGGTGAGTGGATTGCCTGAGCCTGCAGGTTCGAGACCCGCCTGGGCAACTTGGCGAGACCTCATCTCTACAATACATCAAAAAATTAGCTGGGCGTGGTAGCACGCGCCTGTAGTTCCAGCTACTTGGAAGGCTGAGGCGGAAGGATCGCCAGAGCCCAGCAGGTTGAGGTTGTGGTTGCCGGAAGGAGCCACTGCACTCCAGTCTGGGCGACAGAGTGAGACTCTAACTCAAAAAATAAATTAATTCATTAAATAAAATAAAATACTGGGTAGGCCACAGGCAGACTCAAGTAAGTGTCAGGTCCTAACTGAAAACCTGCCACCAGATGCAGCTGAACAACTGCAATACGTCAACTCACTCGCCGCTCACTGACAGGGTTTTGACACAGGTCTGCAAGCAACCGGTTTATGATGGTCTCTGTGCAGTCAAACCTCACTGCCAACGTTCACCTGGACTGGCAGCCATTCCCCAGTGCTAGCATCACCGCCTCAGCTCTACCTCAGATCGGGCATTAGGTTCTCATTAGGAGCAGCAACCTAGATCCCTCACCTGCACAGTTCACAATAGGTTTCACACTCCTGTGGGAATTGAATGCCATCACTGATCTAACAGTAAGCGGAGCTCAGGCAGTAATGCCAGCAATGGGATGTGGCTATAAATACAGATGAAGTTTAATTTACTTGCCTGTCGCTCACCTCCTGCTGTGCAGGCCTGGTTCCTAACAGGCAATGGACAGGTACCAGCCCACACCCCAGGGGTTGGGGACCCCTGGTTTATGACAAATATTTGTCTCTTAACTTTTCCTCAGCTGAGGGTAGGCACCACAGTTCTGCATTTCTGCACCCCAGTGTCGAACACAGCAGTAGGCATGCAACCCGTGTTCAGTGAAGTTGTGTTGAGTGAGGAAGCAATAATGATATGACTCTACGGTTGTTTTGTTATTCTAGAGGTGGAAAAGGGTAGCCAGAGTCATCTTAACTCCCCTCTTGGTGATCAGTAGCACTGATGGAGATATTCTGGTAAGTCCCTACAGATATGAAGCCCTGAGGCTAGTGTAATCTATACTGCATTCTGAATGGACCAGCCAACCCAACCTCCAGCAACCTTTCCGAGCTCAAGGGAACACCAGCAACCAGCCACTACTTGTGTTATTCTTGCATTAATCAATTCTCCTGTTCATTCATTTGTTCAGCACTCATCAAGCGGCTATCATGCACAGCAAGGGTTCCAAACCCATATGGCACCATGGAAAACTGTTCCACTGTTCCTCACTCTGCTGGTAACAATCCTTGCACACAGTTCACTTCTGTTCGTTGAAGATAGACAGGAATAGAAAGGGAAGGAGAGGCCTGAGGGAGCACAGCTAATAAGCAGCTTGAAAGCTACGTCCATGTTAACATGCCACCCAGACAGAGGGAATGAAGATGACGCTGTTGGCATCAGAGTGAACCTGTCAAGAGAGGAAAGAAGCCCTCCTTAGGGGACCAATCCTCATTCTGGTGTCCGGTGGTTTGGGTGTGGCTCCTGGAACGATGAATGAGGTCCCTGGCTTTTCTCAGATATGTGACGTGGCCACAGCGCGTGAGCCTGTGGCAGTAGAAATGCTCGGTCGGTGGTGCAGGGCTTCCAAGCAGAGAGAGGAAGCGTTCCCATGGCCAACCCATCCATGCAGCCTCAGCCCAACTCTGTCCCACTTGGAACCCTGACTTTGGAAACTCAACATGTGAGACTTTGTGATTTTGATTAGAATGACATCTGTATGGGACAGCTACATTCTCTCCCTAGGCGGGAGGCAGAGGAGAGGGAAACATTTTCCAAACAAAGGGTGAAAGAGGATCGCTGTTTACTTATACTCCATTCTTCTTAATTTCTGATATTCTTTTAGACAACTGCCAAGTCCAAGTGGAAAGAGCTCTGCTGATGTAATAAGTGTAGACTTTGATCTGACACTCACCAAAGCCATTCTGAAAAATTTCAGAGTAGAACCACTTGAGTAACAAGTCATAAAATGGATGTAAGCCTTGACTCTTTTTTTAATTTGCCAATAAGCTGGTCTCAAGTGTTAAAATGAGCTTTTCTCCAGAAGTAAACACTCGTCATACACACTTAAGATGACATTTTCTATAACATTCCTTTTTTTTTTCCTTATGATAAGCATATATTTCATACCTGGGAGCAAACGCAGCTGCCGCCCTTTGAACCAGTACCGATCATGGCCTTGGCTTCACACAGATAACTCTGGGTCAGACTCTTTGATCTCACTCCTCCAGGTCTCTAACTTCAGTAGGACTTCCAAGTCACCTGGGGCAATGCCTAAAATGCCTGCTGCCTGAATGATCATATAATTTGCACTGTCAACTGGGCACTTTGCAGATTGAAATGAAGTGTTCTTAGACCAGGAAAATGAGCATTAGCCTTGACTGCTCTGGACTAGACAGGGTGTGTGGCCCTTGTAGCTGAGAAAAGGGTGGACATCAACAGCCTGGTGCATTTCTACCAAGCTGATGGGAGACCTCTTTATTCAGTCATGATACGGGATAAAAAGCAAGGAATAGTTAGTTGTAGGTGAGCCAGCAGTAGCCTTAGGTTCCCCCACTCTAAGGACAGCAGAGTAATTGGAGAGTCGCAGAGATTGTGTGTGGGACCTCAATATGTGGGAAGACCCTCTTCATAGGCCCACCTCTGGGCCAGTTTCCCTACTTCCTGACCTATACCCCGCTTCTGTAGCAAGATTTATGAGTACACATCCTATCTCTCCCTTGCTATGTGACATCAATTAAAATTTTATCTAGTTTTACTAGAGCTTTCCACGTCAGCTGGGAAAAGAGATGGCTGGAGCACTCTTGAACAGCGAAGAACATGGCAGCTCATCCTAGGGGCCTCTCCTCAGGCCCTTGGCTGAGAATGTCCATTTTACACAACCCCCATTGACTCTCACTGCCTACAATGCTCAAATATGTATAAAACAGTAATACTGTTATTCAAATTATGATAGATGTTAACAATATTCCCTATTAAGCATTAAGCACTCATACGAGGGCAAGCATTCTACCCGGTGCCTATTTATAATGCTCTCTACTTGCCAACAAATAAAAACATATCGATTTCCATCCTATAGATAAGGACACTGAAGCTCAGAGAGGTTAACTGTCTTGCTCAACATCACACAGCTAGGCAGTGAAGATGGTGACGTCCCCCAGAATCTGCAAAAGGTGAGAAATTCCAAGTCATATTTGTGCCTTAAAAAAAACGTTTGCCTGCCAAGCTTGGTGGCTCAGCCCGTAATCCCGGCACTTTGGGAAGTCGAAGTGAGTGGATTGCCTGAACCCGCAGGCTTGAGACCAGCCCGGACAACTTGGTGAGACCTCGTCACTACAATAAATAAAAAATTAGCCAGGCATGGTAGCACACGCCTGTAGTTCCGGCTATTGAGAAGGCTGAGGTGGAAGGATCGCCTGAGTACAGCAGGTCGATGCTGGCGTGGCCCCGAGCATGCCACTGCACTCCAGCCTGGGCAACAGAGTGAGACGCTAACTCAAAATAATAATAACAATGTGCCCCCCCAAGCAGTCTCACACATCACTGCTATTGATGGTTAAAGTTTGTGCAGGAGACTAGTCAAGAGGCAAGTGTCATTTTCTCTCCCTAAACATAGAGAACAAGGTGGCAAAGGGTGTGCACCCATTCTTATTCTGCCATCACATGTGTGCGCTTTTTAAAATGTCACATGCATTCACCAACACTGTGCTGGATATGTTATAAAAGCAAAAAAAGAAATGTAGCACAGGAAAAACTATTGTTTGGTGCATTTAAATCAGGATAATGGGAATCATGTCCAGGGCAGATTCCAGTATGTTTGCAAGATGTAGGTGCCCTGCTTGGACCCTCTGCTGACACTGCAGACCTGAGGGGGAGACACATGTTCCCGTTACAACAGCTGAGCCCCAAAAGCAAAGATTTCCCAGGTAGCAGCAACTAGAAGGAGCCAGTGCCTGTGAGAAGAGCCTGGGTGACATCTTTAGCAGGATTTTCTGGGTTTCTCTGTTTCTTTCCCCTCCTCCTCTCTGAACAAGGAAGCCCACGAGGTGAGTGTTTAAGGCTAATGCTTTCTACCCAGTGTGCTCCCGCAGCATAGAAATGGACACCATGGTTTGAAAGATCAGGGAAAATAAACCTGGGGCCGAACTGAGTGACTCCTGGCGAGAGTCAACATGGATGTTCTATCCTCCCATTCTGAGCACAAAGGGTGCTTAAAACTTTAATGAATTGAACTCTATGAGTAAGGGATGTTAATCATTTTAATTACCCAGCAGCTTGAAATCAGATATAACAGTCCAATAATGTATCTTTAAACGAATACAACCCTGCCCTATAAAAAATCCCTTCCAAACCCATTCTAATAATTTCTATTTATCTTTTCTGACGTTAACTGTTATCCGGCCCTGCCGGCCAACAGACAGCCTTCCCCTCGCATTTGGTTTAAACGCAAAGCCGTCTAGTTTTTCAATATCATTAGCGTCCCCCTGGTGGGCAGAGAGCAAGGCGGTGGCACCGGTCACACTTGACTGCTTTATCTCATATGACAAAGAGAGATGATGTGCTTCGATGCGGGCCAGCCTGGCAGAGGGGAGGGGGCCGCAGAGAACTCCCCCTGCTGCCGAGAAATACCAAAGGGCCCCTCCGTGTGACTCGCTAACAGCATGAAGGGGCAGACAAATAGATTTTCCTCTATATTTATAACCAGCATCATTCTTCCTTTCAGGGCGTTCAGTGCAGGTAGCTGTTTTATATGAAATGAACAATCTTTATAGACGTACCAGAGCCATAACAAGCCTGATTTTCAGCGAAGCTGAGGTATATAACTCTTACCGAATTGTCAGGCTACTTGCTCAACAAATCAAGCCTAACTTATGATGTTTGCAGTGTAATTTTTATTCCTGTTTGACTAGCCAACTACCCGGTGGTAATAGGATGTTAGGAAAGGGCAGTGGCGATGTTTGTGCATGCCGTGATTGATAGGCCGACTCGGCATTTTTCATTTATATCTCCCGATTCCAAATCAGTTAAGTTTAGGAAAAATGAAACAAAGTGGCAAGAAAAATGTTTGCAGATTGCAGCCCGGTGCTCCCGCAGATCTGAGTTCAGCCCACATCTGCCGGGATTGTCTGGAAACATTAAGATATCTAAATGAAAATCAATACTATATGTGCCAGGCATTTACTCCCAGGAACAAGCATCCAGAGACCTGAGCTAATCAGACTTCCAGCTTGTGCCTCCGCCGTAGACCGAACCCCAGGGGTGTCCTAATTGCCCAGACTAATCATAGAAGAGTTAAATTTATAACCAAGAAAGACATCTTGTTTTTCTTACCAGTCATCATGTAGAAGCAGGAAGGCTCACCTGTGAGGTGGGTGCCAGATGTACAGTAGGCGGCCCGTCCAAGAGGAGACGGCTCCTCACCTGTCAGAAGAGAGGGAAGACAAATGTACTGGCAGCTGTAAAAACGGTCAGGCTCACTGAAGCCCTGGGTGGAGAAGCGTTCCCTCAGCTCGAACACAAACTGCAGATCTCCTCGTTTAAAACCTCGCCACTTAACCCCTGTGTTCTGGAACATGAAAGCCCCCTGCACCCTTTGATCCCTGGCCTGGTTTTTATTTTAAGGAAATCGCTCAGAAAGCATCAGTGATGCTACAAATATATGGCTCTGTTTTTCCCTGGGGTCCCGCTCGAGGCTTTTGTCCCTCGGAGACTCCAGAGGAGCTAATATCACTTGGCGACATGTATCTCCCTAATATACTGTACAGACAAGTCACGGATATTATTCACACTCCAACCATCTACAAAGTCACACAATAGCTATTGGACAAGCCCGCACTATACTGCTGAAAAACCATAATGTATCAGGGGACTGGATTCCTAATATTTGCATTCTAGATGCCAACTGTGAGCATATTTTGTACTATTTTCAACAAATTACACCAAAATATGCAAAATGTTTATAAGGCTCCATCTTCTATTTTTGGCTCCGGTATATTTGCAACTTAATAGTCCTTCAGAGATTTGTTTGTCTCCTCAGGAGAAATAGGAAAGTGAGGATTGAAAGCACGCACACACTCACACTCACACACACACACACACACAGAGAGAGAGAGAGAGAGAGAGAGAGAGAGAGAGAGAGAGAGAAGAAAAAAGAAACGAAGAGGCTTTGTTCACGCAAGTTGAGTTCTGCAAGTTTTCGTATAGAGTGGAGCCAGCTGTCCCCTGAGACCTTCTTCAACAAGAAATTTAATAACATTATTTGGATTCTTTGTGCCCTGGATTTCAGATGTATTTTTAATGTGTGTGTCTTAAAACAAAACAACCGTTGTCAAATGCTATATTCTTGTCTCACCAGTTTAAATGGTTTCCTAGACAGCACGATTGTGGGAGCATCACAAGGGTTGTGATCAATGGGAGATTGTGCCTTGTGCTCTGTGGCTGCCCAAGGAAGTGCACCCCTTCCCACAGGAAGGCTTGTCAGTTTTCTTCCAGGGAAAGGTCCGTGTGATGTGAACAATGACAGTCTATTGCCTCCTGTCCCACCACCACCGCCTCCACGCTCACACATCGGGGTGCAAGGATATATCTGTCACCCTTGTCTTCGACCCTGTGGCACCATCATCCCCGACTACACTGTGTCTGTGTGACATCAGGGCTGATGCGTTGAGCAGAGTCCAGGGTGAAGGAGATTACGATGTGTCTGGGTTGGGGTTGGCAACCGTTTACCAGCCGCTGTGTTACACACCCAAGTCAAAAATGTTTCACTCCAGTTTCTCCATTGGAAAATTATTTTTTGAACGTTCTTTCTAATGAATTCAACCCAGAGATCGGGTTCATGCCCCTCTTCTCTAACTAGACCAATCTTTTCTATCAAGACTGAAGCTTCAGCCAGATTCAGCACTCACCCAGAATGAACAACACCAGAGAAAGAGGTGATTAGTGAACCAATCCATGTTCTTGACCTACCTTCACCTACAAAACAGTGGGAGAACGTGTATTACCTCCTATGTCTTCATACTTGTAGGTTGAATAAACCCATGATACATGTGGAGGAACTGGAAAGTCAGTTGAGCTATACATAGACTCAAGAAGAGGCCCAAAAGCAACATCAAACGGAGAGGCCAAGGCCACAGTGAGTCTCATAACACACCAGGCTGCAGACGCCAGACTCTCCTCCTAGAATGCTGTGCTGCTCCGCACACCAAGCCCTGAAACAGAGGCAGCCAGACCCTAATGGGCTTCAGGGACAAAGGTCAGCAGCGGTTGACCCCTCGGCAGAATGACTCCAAACCCGTTCCTCAGCCAGATGGGGCCTATCAAGAAAACATGCTTGATATGGCAAAGTGTGGCTTCCTGTGGGAAGGGTGGAGGTGCCACAAACCCCATGTCTCACCTCCCCGGTCCTCACATGTCCCACTGTGGTCAGGTCCCTACACGCACAGGGGCTGCTGTGAATAGCCTGGGTGGTGAAAAAACTCCTGGGGTCTCAACATAAGAAAGCCTTCTAGAGGCCGGGGAGCAAGACAGGGCCACCAGGACTAAAGCAGTCTGTGGAGTCCCTGGAGAGAGCCAGGCAGATCATGACAGTGACACAGGTTCTGCTTGCAGAGGGGTCACATGCACTCTCCCTCAAGTTGTGTGTGCAATAGCTCGCTTCATCTCCACAAAGTCCCTATGAGGTGGCTCCCATTATTATCCCACAGGGGAGTTGAGCGATTTGGCTTCAGTCGCAGAATGGCTGAAGGACAAAAAGTCGGGGTCTCTCCATGGGGTCAGGCGTGGGGTCCACATCAGAACCCGACTGCTCTACGCCGAAGGGGGTGGCCAGAGCATCGGGGATGGGGCCATCTACAAAGGCAGAGAGTGGCCCCCCAGGTAGGGATCAGAACAATTTATACTATTTTTTTTTCCAGGAAATACTTTATTTTTTTTTATTATGATATTGTGGGGTACAGTTAAGGGTTAGGTATGCAAATATGTTTCGTTCAGGCACCCTGTTGATTAGAGGTGTTTCCCCGTCCCCAGACAGATATTTGCTGCCGTTAATCCCATCTCCCTCCCCCCACATAGTTTCCCACTACTGTCAGTCATTTTCTTATAGTATTACATTGGATGTTCAAGGTCCATTATATGAGTGAAGACATGTGATACTCAGACCTTTGTTTCTGTGAGAGGTCGCTCAGTATTATAAATAATAAGGTGCTAAATCCACATCCAACACAGAGCTTTAAAATGGATGCCAAGTCAGAGCTGAGCTTCATCATAGAAGAGAGCAACTCAAACAGAAATGCAGTTAGAATGAGTATAAGGTACACATCTGGGGACATTCAGCAGAGTGACGCACTTGGGCTTTGCCCCGCCTTCAGACACTGGTGAAAGTAACCATCTTCAATTACCAGTGGCATGGGTTTCACCCTCCCCACAATCCCCCTGCATTCCAAAGCCCTGCGGCCTCTCTGACATCTCACAATCAGGAAACCAGAAAGTAAGTCAGCAACTCCTGGAGCCGCCTGCCCAGGGCCCCAGCCCTCCTCCAGAACCACCTACTGTCCCTCATGCCACCATCACTGGCCCCAGCAGGGTGAAAACTCATCACAACGTTCCCCACAAGACAGAGTGAACATTTGTATAGTGATCTTTCTCCTGCCTTTGGCTCTGAAGGAAAGGGGCAAGAGAGCAGGGGGAGAGAGAGGGAACATTCACCCTGTGGGCTGAGTTGGGAGGAGGACGTGGCTTGTTTAATCTCAATAAATCAGAGCGTCCCCGGAGGGTGGAAGCCACAGGGGAAAGCGTGGAAGCCACACCGCACGTTGACCCAAGGCACAGCTCCTGGAGAAATGATGTCCTCTTAAGCAGACTCCTGGAGAGATGGTCTGCATTTCTTCTGACAAATTAGAAGTGCCCTGAATGCAACCATTCTTCAGAAAACAGGCCTGATTTAGCAACGGGCTGTCAACATTATCTCGCCACATAAAAGACCCTTTAAGCAGGGAAGCCTTTAGCACACTGGCCCGCTGGAGGCAGCATTTCTGAAAAATGACCCACCTCCATGGCCACCTAGGCCAGCCACTCCTCAAGGGAAAAGCTTCCTCTACAACCTTGAAGACCCAGCAGGCTTTAATCGAAGGAAAGGTGTCGTTTGTCTCTGGTCTCTGTGTGAGTTTTCTGTGCTCCTGTCCTGCTTGGGCCCTCAGCTCATCTCCATGGTCTAGCCCAGGTGAGCACCACCCTGTGGGGTCCACAAGCTCCATCCCATCCAACGCATTTTGCCCTGTTCAGGGCAGCGGGGCCCTAGCCATCCTCACTGAATACCAGAGCAATTACAAAGCAGATCTGGTGACAATGTTCAAAAGATGAAACGATCCATTTGCACAAAGTGTTCATGTTTGAAAACTTTGCATGCAAAGATTACAACCTGTCATTCTCTTCCCCAGAGACGCACTACCTTCTTAAAAAGTATCTCTAATGAGATCTACAAATCTGTTGAAGACAGCATACTTTATTGTGTTTGTAAAGATAAAAATGTTTTAAATAGGTTATGGCTCCTGGGACTGACAGTCCCACCATGAGGGGAAGGTCATTTTGAAATGTTAATAAAAGTTTTCATAAAATATGACGGCACTCAGAGAGTAATGTTTGGATGTAAAAATAACTATAAAAGTATAATTTCTACCAGGGTACACACGCAGTTTTTCTGTATCAGATACTTGCCCAAGTCCTCATTTAACTGGGGCTGCAGTTTTTCCTGCTGTTTTGATGGCCACGCTGGGATTGGATCCTTAGGAGTCAGGGTTGTGTTATGCTAATCCACTAGCACTTACCTAAGGTTGGCTTTGCTCATTGCAGGCCTGGCTGTCCCCAACTGAGGGAGAGAGACAGGCAGACCTGGTGGAGCCAACAAGGAGGGGAAACCTAGGGGCTCAGTCCCCATGGCTTGAGGTTCCAGGACCAGTCAGGGGGAACACACCAAATCGGAAACATTCAGCTGCTTCCTATTCAATGAGCTCCTGTGTGTTTGAAGTTAACCAGCCCAAAGGAAATATCTCAGAAGCATTTTCTAGGTGATGAGATAACTAATGAGATCAATCCGTCCTCTCTGTTTGCCAGATCCCGTTGGCTCAGATCAACCTGATGTTTCTATTAGGGCACTAGGGACACATGGGGTCCTCAGGACCCAGCATTGGGAACAAAACACCTTGCAGACTACTCAGTGCAGAAGTTAGGGGAAATCTCAGGCATGCTGGAATCTGGGATCATGAACGAGGGGCAAGAAAGAGATAGCATCAGAGTACTACCTGCAAAATATCCTAGCTAAGGAACACCCTCAACAAGAGAGTGCCATCTTCAGTATTATCCAGAACGTCAGGTATTAATACCTGCCACACAACAAGGGATATACTTCACCCTTTCCATCCCCTCCCTACTCTTCCATACCCAATGAATGTTCATCAGGGACTCAAGAGACTGGCCACTTTCCTTTCCTTCTATCTCTATTCTTCGTGTCATGAGCTTGAGGCCCTAAGCTCTCCAGGACTCTTATCCACAAAGCCTGGCTCTGACAAATTAAAAACACTTTGTCATGAATCTTAGAACCTATTCTGAAATTTGAGAACGCATTGCTTTCTTTGTCCTTTGGTTCTGCTCTGGCAACCTTTTTTTAAGAGAGTAGTAGAATGCCACAGCTCTTGAATTTGTTTGTGGGGGGTGGGGGATGGAAGTGAACTTTAGTTAATGTCTCAGAATTTTATTCCATAATTTTCCCTACCCTAGCTGGGATCCCACTGACTTTTTTCGCAACTTTACCCCATGCTGCTTCTCCAGAGAAGGCTCCCTGACCACCTCATAAAAAACAATCCCATCATTCTCTACCATTGCCCTTTCCCTTACTTTGCCTTAATTTTCTTCTTTGTCCTCAAGGCTCTGAGATACTACAATATCAACTTGCTTAATTTTTGCCCCACCTCCAGCCTAAGAATGAGGAAGGGAATGGTCTTGGCCTTATTCGCCACTGGTTCACAATGCCTAGAAAAATGCCTGGCATATAGCAGTGGCTCAATAAATATATGAAGAAAAAGAATGAATGAATGAGTGGTTCATGTGAACAGGACACTGACCAACTCCCTAGCTTTGAGGAGGTTAAGAAGCTACTCAAAATTGATGGCTAAATCAATGTGTATCTGCTTGTCACCAAAAAGACACCTTCTGCATCCTGTATTTGGTTAAAAAAAAAAAAAAAAAAATCCAAATTCAAATTTAGAACCCACATGTAAACATAGCATTGTTTGTAACATCCCTGTGGAGCCAATCAAAAGTCCTATTAAGGCAGATTTTTGCTGTGTTCATTTTATAAAAATTTCAGATTCAAACCCAAGAGAAAAAACAAATCTTAAGAGATGTTGCAGGGAATAGAGAACAGAGGTTCCTAAGAGCAAACAGCTCGGAAAGCAGTGAACTCACTGAGTGGGGGTATTCAGTCAGGGGCTGGATGCACACCTACTAAGAATGTCCCAGAAGGAGCTCCAAAACTGGGGGGAGGTCAGAAATTAAAATCTAAGATTTCTTATTACTTTGAAATGTTGCAAATTGTAGTATGCATAATAACGGCCCCTCAAAATGCCCACACGCTGAACCTATGACTACCTTACATGGCGAGAGGGACTTTGCAGGTGTGATTAAGGATATGAATTATTGAAATAGGAACATTACCCTGGATTATCCAGGTAGGCTCAAACTAACCACTTGAATTTAAAAAAAAAACAAACAAAACCAAAAAAAAAAAAACCTTTCCCAGCTTTGATCAGAGAGAAAGATGTGACAATGGAAGAAGTGTCAGAGATATGCAATGTTGTTGGCTTTGAAGATGGAGAAAGGGGCCATGAGCTAAGGAATGAGGGCAGCCTCCAGAAGCTGGAAAATCCAAGGAAGTAAATTCAACATGTGGACTAGGCTGGAGACATAAACCCAGAGGACATAAACCAAGAGGACAAAAGTTCTTCTGCAGGAAGCTGTCCTTCCAATATTTCTTGAATCAGGACAAGGGAATAACTCCAACTTCAGACTTTAAGATAATACTATAAAAGTCAATCTCCAGGCCATATTTGTATGAGAATCTTATTTTTGTCCCAACTCCCACCCAAGAGACCTCAGCCTATTCATTTTGGAGCCACAGCAAAGATTAAAACATGTTGAATTAGAAAGGGAATAACTTTCCCACCTTGTAACTCAGCATAATTTAATGTGTACATATAGACATATCCTCATACTATTTAATACCATCCGCATGTCCTAGACATTGGGAAACTCCAGGCTACCTCATCAAACTGCAGCCTTCTAAAATCTGTACCCAAATTAGACTCAGCCCCTTCTATTCAATATCTCCAACTTCCCCCCTGTCCTCACCTTTGTCTACTTCCTAGCAAAATGGCCTACGTGTACGTATGTGAGGGTCAAGTAAAAAATGGAATCTTGGACGAGAGCCAGCTCTGAGGAGGACCACCTAGTGAGAATTTCCAAGTCCCCAAAATACATCATAGAAATGGACGTACGAGGGGAACCCAAAAAACCCAGAATTTATTTACTAAAAATTGTGTATCTATTCTTACATGTTTAAACTTGTCACCTTCAAAGTACTCTCCATTTGATGTAATACACCTATCAAGATGCATTTTCCACTGCTCAAAACAGTTTTTGAACTCATCAATTTTGATGCCTCTTAGTGTTTCTGCCATTTTTTGTTTCACCTCTTCCACATTGATACTTCCATCAGCAGAATGTTTCCCTTTGAGGATTTTATCATCCAGGGAAACAAAAAAAATGTCGCTCAAGGTGAATTCGGGTGGGTAGGGAGGGGGAAGCACCGGAGTCCTGCTGTTTTTGGCTAAAAACTGCCAAACTCTCAGCACGGTATGGGCAGGTGGGCTATCCTGGTGGAAGTACCAGTCGCCTGTTTACCACAACTCGGATGTTTCTTCCACAAATCATGGCGCGACCATCTCAAAACTTCCAAATAAAAACTTCGGTTGACATTTGATCCAGAGGAACAAATTCCAAGTGTGCTACAAGAGGCCCACCCTCCCAAAGATAATTCTGGTTTTTTTTGTGGGGGTCCTTCTTCATACTTGGCAGATCTCCAGATTGGTTCCTTGGACCCTCGGGTAAAAACTATCGCAATACAGAAGGCCAAGCCTCTGAAATTTCTCCTGCATCCATCCAACATAGAATATATATATGGTGGAAGGGAGGGTGGTAGTTACCCTCATATCCCATTTGATTTACCAGTCTGATCCCTATAAAAACAAGATTGATCCTGAAGGATGACAGTAGACAACCTTGGTAAGATAGATGCACTCCATGGGCAATAAGTCTTAAGAAACTTCAAAGTTTCACCAAATCAATGAAGTTTTTAAGGGGCCAATGGTCAAAGACATGTCAGGACATCCCATCCAAAGGAAAAGACAAATTATTGCATTTCACCTTTCTGACAAATTTTGTTTTGTTTTTGGGGGGTTTTTTTGAGTTGGAGTCTCACTCTGTCGCCCAGACTGGAGTGCAGCGGCCGCTCCCG